>NC_069501.1:1294952243-1294969875 GCF_027579735.1 Bombina bombina
GCCATTATGGCATGTTTGGATGTGGAAGGTCTGTACTCATCAATTCCACATGATGTTGGCATAAAAGCATGCAGACACTTCCTTATGATGAGAGGAATGCAAACACAACAACACACAGATTTTGTCATGGAACTGTTAGAGTTCATTTTGACAAACAATGTATTTCTCTTTGATAATAAGGTATATGTACAGCAGCAAGGGACAGCTATGGGGGCGACTTGTGCCCCCACCTATGCATGCCTTCACTTGGGAGCATGGGAAATGGAGGATGTGTACCAGAGCCCTCTCTTTGAGGAGAACATCCACATATGGCTTAGATATGTGGATGACATTTTCCTCATATGGGAGGGCTCTGAACAAGGTCTCCTTGACTTTGTTGATACTCTGAATAAGAATGATAAAAATATCCTTCTTACACTGCAGTCCAGTAGGAAGGAAATATCCTTTTTGGACATCAAAATAAATCTTGATCAGGGCTCAATTGAAACTGAGAACTTCCGAAAGGCAACGGCAACAAATAGTTTGCTTCTTGCAACTAGCCACCATCCTGACCATCTCAAAAAGGGAATACCCAAGGGACAGTTCCTCAGATTACGTCGCAATTGCTCAACTAAAACAAAATATTATGAGCATGCCCTGGAAATGAAAAAACGTTTTGAAGACAGGGGGTACTCGAAGAGAGTCATTAAAAGGGCTCTCAGTGAAGCAGCCCACCAAAATCATGAGCAACTTCTGATACCAAAGGAGAAACCTGTGCAAGGTCCTATCAGATTGATCGCAGACTATAACTGTCATTGGTCAGCTCTGCGAACGATACTTGATAAAAACTGGCATGTCTTAACAAGTGATGAAGGGGTATCCAAGGAGGTGGGAGACCACCCAAACATCACTGCCAGAAGAGCACCTAATCTTAGGGACAAATTGGTGAGAAGCCAATTTGTATCACCTAAAAGACAAACTGACTGGCTTACTACACACAGATCCACGGGAAATCATCCATGTGGAAGATGTGTGGCGTGCAAATACATGGTAAAAACTAAAGTTTTTTCCACACATACTGGCAAGACATACAAACTAAAGCATCACATTACATGCAATACTGAAGGTGTCATCTATCTTCTCTCCTGCAGCTGCCCACGGTTCTATGTGGGCAAAACTCGGAGAGCCATTAAGGACCGGATTACTGAGCACAGAGATGACATTAAAAATAAGAATCCTAAGAGTAATGTGGCCAAGCATTTTGAAGATGCTCATGCCTGTATCTCTGACTCCCTCTCATTCATAGGCATTGACAGAGGCATCACTAATAATAGAGGAGGCGACAACGATAAGGTCCTCCTCCAGAAGGAATGCAGGTGGATTATGATCCTCCAAACTCAGATACCCAAAGGGTTAAATGATAGAATTGACATGGCCTGTTTTTTATAAAGTATGGCTGTTGTTTTCATCATTCGCATTCCATAGTATTTTCCAGTCCAGACATGTCCTTATATTCTATATCACACTATACATCTTTAAGTATTAGAGTACTTTCACTAACAACCTATTAGGGCAACTAAGGTTAAATATGTAAATTACATGTTTTACGATTTTTTATCAGCACTATTTACAGACCAAAACCCAATTGTTTTTCTCTGGTGTATATGATCTCTTTATTTTAGCATGTAAGTGTTCTAAATGAGTATATTCTAATTCTCTGTATCATTACTATATATGTATCATTTGACGCACACTCCAAGGGGTTTGCCCCTTCACTGACCATCATCGCTAATGAAGCATTGTGAAACTTTCTCAATAGGGGCGTGCCATTCAGTAAAGTTTAAAAGGGAGACGAAATACTCCCTACGTCATCACGCCCTGACGAAGCCCGACATACCTAGCGGGTGAAACGCGCGTCGGCATTGGACAAGCCGACCGGAGCATGTGATTGGTGTTGAATACACGGAACAGACACACTGCAAGCGAACATGCTTGATGGATCTCTAGAACGGAGTTCCCTAAATACTCAATGAGGCTCATCTATTAAAAACCAGTCACAAGAAAATACGAAGGAAACAGGTCGTATACTGCCTTTTCACTGCCTGATTGATAGGCATTTGCTTGACTGACTTGGATGATGCTACCCTGATGAGAGGGTATATGCTAGGTTCTCTAAGGAAAATGCTACTGCTAACATATGCTTGAGGCTTACTAATATCACGCTACACTGAGGCTGAACCCTGTGCTTTGCATATATGCCTTTATCTGCTTCATGGCTAACTTTCCAGCTTGCATAATTTTACCTAAGGGACACTCATACCCGACAGCATGAGTAGCTGCTTCTATGTGATTATCCAGCAGAGCCGGCTGTATATTGTTTCATGCTGTTTGCTTGCATAGTAACAAGATATATGTACATATTTTGGGGCACATTACAGCAACCTACTTAGATCCCATCTCAATACCTGCCCGGCATTTAGCCTTAAATTTATAAGGTGCCGTACGCAGCAGGGTGTAGTAGCTTGACTTTTTGTCCCCCAGTAATATATCTTTTATGTAACATGTATATGTATAATTAATGCTGTATCAATTTATCTGCATACGTGTTGGGGCACACTAACTGTAACTACTTAGATCCCAGTTATAAATCTGCCCGGCATTCAGCCTTACATACTAAGGTGCCGTCAGCAGTAGGGTGTAGTAGTCTGATTACTGTTCCCCATTCTAATTCTGCAGTAAACTCATAGGCTTTTCAGGCCTGTGTTAACAATTACATATCATGTTTATGATTTCTGTTCATGTATAGACACCATCCCCTGACCGGTCAGGTTTGGAAGTATGTTGTATTTTTTATGCTATTTCAACATCCTTATAAAGTGATCATATATACCTTTTGGGTCTTTTGGCATTTTTTACCTACTTGCATATACATCTGTAATTATACCGTTAGTGCCAGGGAGTTCTCTCCTTTGCAGCTACACTAGCATTTTTTGGTTGACACATCGGATAGTCCCTTTTGAGCTTTAGTTTAAATTTTGAAAAAGAGTGCTGAATTCCCTGTCTTTTATCCTGGTCTTTCTTTTGTTTCCAGGATTTACTCTCTCTATATAAACTCTTCTATATATATATATATATATATTTATATTAGTATTAACTAGGGATGCACCGATACCGATACCAGTATCGGTATCGGTACCGATACCAAGTATTTGCATGAGTACTTGTACTCGTGCAAATGCACCGATACTTAAACCGATACCTCTACTTCCTACCCATATGCTATCTTGTGGCGTTTTTTCAAACTGCATGTTCCCATTTCATTTTAAACTGGAGTGGAGACTAAACTAAAAATTATTTACTACTGTTCTGACAGTACAAATTGCTGTTATTTGTATTATTGTAGGAGAGATCACTGTACCTTGTTCAGACAAACCCCTGAAGAACTGGGCAGTTAATAAATGGAGTCGAACCTCCATACAAATGTCAGATTGATGTTATATAACAGCCCTACAACCCAATTGTATCACCCCTTTAAATGTAATATTTTATTGTAATATTTTTTATTTATAAACATGTTTAGTGAACTTTTTTATTATTTCATAATGTCTTTTGAATTACAGTCCTTTATAATTATAAAGAAGGAATCTTAAATAATTAGTCTGTATTGTGCTTGGTAAACTGTCACATGACATAAAAAAAAAGTATCGGTAATTGGTATCGGCGAGTATTTGAAAACAAGTATCGGTACTTTTACTCAGTCATAAAAAAATGGTATCGGTGCAACCCTAGTACCCTAGTATTAACCCAATATGTAAACCAGCTCCTGATGTAATACATTACATATACACATACATATACACAGTATGTATATATATATATATATATATATATATATATTTATATTAGTATTAACCCAATATGTAAACCAGCTCCTGATATAATACATTACATATACATATACACATACACAGTATATACAGTATATATATATATTAGTATTAACCCAATATGTAAACCAGCTCCTGATGTAATACATTACATATACACATACATATACACAGTATATACAGTATATATATATTTATATTAGTATTAACCCAATATGTAAACCAGCTCCTGATATAATACATTACATATACACATACATATACACAGTATATACAGTATATATATATATATATTAGTATTAACCCAATATGTAAACCAGCTCCTGATATAATACATTACATATACACATACATATACACAGTATATACAGTATATATATATATTAGTATTAACCCAATATGTAAACCAGCTCCTGATATAATACATTACATATACACATACATATACACAGTATATACAGTATATATATATATATATATATATATATATATTAGTATTAACCCAATATGTAAACCAGCTCCTGATATAATACATTACATATACACATACACAGTATATACAGTATATATTTATATTAGTATTAACCCAATATGTAAACCAGCTCCTGATGTAATACATTACATATACACATACATATACACAGTATATACAGTATATATATATTTATATTAGTATTAACCCAATATGTAAACCAGCTCCTGATATAATACATTACTGTTACAAACTGCTGTTTGTAACTGGCCCTTTAAATGGAAAATTGCCCTGCTTCCCTGGATTTTGGAGAAGCCTATTTGCCAGCCTCCTTCCACATGACTATGGCCCCTGGAAGATTGTGCCCCTGAGGACATATTGACTTTTGTTGGGTGTGTGTGTGGCCCTTTAAGAACCGTCTGGGGACATATTGTGACTCTGGTGAACAATGCCCCCTTTAAGACTATGTCCCCAGACCTGTGAAATGACTTGTCCCTGGCTTTCTCCCACTTGGTTCAGTTTCATTGTGTGCCATTAAGAGTTAACTTTTGTTCAGCTTCAAGAAACCTATTCTAAATACAAGTCTGCTGGGATTAGCTCTAATTAGGTTTAGTGACTTTCCCATTGTCTAATCAGACTAGTATTGATAAGGTGGACTGCATTGTTTTATTGTGTGTAATGTTATCTGCTGAAGTAAATGTTGTGGCCTGTCAAAGGGAGTGTCTCTCTATCTAATATCAAATGTGTGATGGGGGATTTTATGCCTCCCCCTGAGAGTGTCCTGTTTGCATGTAACCTCAATAAAAAGGAGGCTGTGTGCTCCAGCACATCAGACCTATGTTGACCCTCTAACTTGAAGCTTTGACTCATGTTTGTAGGATACAGCTTATATCACTACAGGGATTGCTATGCTCTTCATACTCCCTTAGCTACAGGGATTGCTACAGAAGGAAGAGGTTCACCTACTGGAGCCTGGTCATAGGTCCAGGGCGCAGAGCAGACGGCGAGATACCAGCCCAGCAGTGGTGGTTCATAGAGTCTGCATTACTTATGGTGGCTACGCAGCAGTTATATAATGTCCACGGTGCTGCTGCTCCTTTGGTGAGCGCTAGGAGCATCCCTTTCTACGGTCCAACTTCCAGCCAGCCTGGAGGCAACCGTAACATTTGGCGGCAGCGGTGGGATTGGCGTCCTAGCGCAAGGAGCAGCACTGGTATCGTAGGAGAGTAATTGAGGGCAACGCTAGCCACTGCGCAGCGTCCCTACCTACAGCAGCATGGAGCTGACAAGATACTGGTCAGAACCATGTGAAGAGCATCTCAACCGGATCCGTCGCTATGAGGGCGCGGATTTCGTTCCAGAAGTAAAGAGGCGGCTAGTCCGATATGGTCCAGACCCTGCACAGGAGTTAGTCAGTCGCCTCATCCAGGAATTGGCTACGGAGAACAAAGCGGCACGAGCCTTTGAGCGCCAACTGTGGAGTTTGAGGGTATGGACACCTGGTCTCTCTCCCCAGCCGCAGCATGTTCCACAGGGAGAAGGGAGCAGCGACCTCCCTCCCCAGCGGCAGTATACTGTGCAGAGGGAAGAGACAACCGGTCTCCTTCCCCAACCAGAGATACCAGAGGCAGCAGGCCTCATAGACTGGTCCTGGGAGGACCCCCAGCAGGCAGGTGGAGATGGGACCGCAGTCTCTCTACCGGCCCTACAGGGATGCTGGGCAGGCGGCCCAGATCCCCAGCGACAGACCCAGCTACAGGGAGGGGAGAGCATCGACCTCCCTCCCCAGTCGGAGTGTGCCTTCCAGGGAGAGGAGACAACCGGTCTCTCTCCCCAGCCGCAGCATGTTCCACAGGAAGCGGAGAGCATCGACCTCCCTTCCCAACGGCCGCCGGAGTATCAGGAGGAGGAGGTAAGCCAATCTCCCCCTCCCCAGCTAACTCCTAACTTGGGCCCAGGGTTAACAGTGGAGATGTTAACCCCCACTGACCCCCACGTTCCCTTTGCCACCGGGCAGGACTATGCCCCAATTCCCCCAGCAGAAGAGCTGGCATCAGGACAGAGCACTGCTGGCCTCTGCCCTACAGACCTTGTCCTTGTTACAGGACTGGCCTGCAAACCCCTCACCCCAGCAGAAGCGCTGGCACCAGGGCAGAGTGCCGCTGGCCTCTGCCCCCCAAGTACCATCAGCTATTTGCCCAGCTGCGCCAGGAAGGCAGAGGATGCTACACTGTCATCCTATAACCTGGAACTTACAGGCCAGTGCTACTTGTTGTGGGGGGGCTGCTTTGCTGCTAGTGTTTATTTGTGGGTGGGTTGCGAGACTAACTTAGGCACTGACCGACAGAAGGTCAGGTGCCTGGTTAGTCTCCCTCCAAAAGGGGAGATATGTTACAAACTGCTGTTTGTAACTGGCCCTTTAAATGGAAAATTGCCCTGCTTCCCTGGATTTTGGAGAAGCCTATTTGCCAGCCTCCTTCCACATGACTATGGCCCCTGGAAGATTGTGCCCCTGAGGACATATTGACTTTTGTTGGGTGTGTGTGTGGCCCTTTAAGAACCGTCTGGGGACATATTGTGACTCTGGTGAACAATGCCCCCTTTAAGACTATGTCCCCAGACCTGTGAAATGACTTGTCCCTGGCTTTCTCCCACTTGGTTCAGTTTCATTGTGTGCCATTAAGAGTTAAATTTTGTTCAGCTTCAAGAAACCTATTCTAAATACAAGTCTGCTGGGATTAGCTCTAATTAGGTTTAGTGATCAACTTTCCCATTGTCTAATCAGACTAGTATTGATAAGGTGGACTGCATTGTTTTATTGTGTGTAATGTTATCTGCTGAAGTAAATGTTGTGGCCTGTCAAAGGGAGTGTCTCTCTATCTAATATCAAATGTGTGATGGGGGATTTTATGCCTCCCCCTGAGAGTGTCCTGTTTGCATGTAACCTCAATAAAAAGGAGGCTGTGTGCTCCAGCACATCAGACCTATTTTCTGTCCCTCTAACTTGCAGCTTTGACTCATGTTTGTAGGGGACAGCTTCAGCTAATATCACTACAGGGATTGCTGACTATGGTGCTGATGATTCTTTGGTGAGCGCTAGGAGCATCCTTTTCTACGGTCCAACTTCCAGCCAGCCTGGAGGCAACCGTAACAATTACATATACACATACATATACACAGTATATACAGTATATATATATATATATTAGTATTAACCCAATATGTAAACCAGCTCCTGATATAATACATTACATATACACATACATATACACAGTATATACAGTATATATATATATATATATATTAGTATTAACCCAATATGTAAACCAGCTCCTGATATAATACATTACATATACACATACACATACACAGTATATACAGTATATATATATATATTAGTATTAACCCAATATGTAAACCAGCTCCTGATATAATACATTACATATACACATACACAGTATATACAGTATATATTTATATTAGTATTAACCCAATATGTAAACCAGCTCCTGATATAATACATTACATATACACATACACATACACAGTATATACAGTATATATATATATATATTAGTATTAACCCAATATGTAAACCAGCTCCTGATATAATACATTACATATACACATACATATACACAGTATATACAGTATATATATATATATATTAGTATTAACCCAATATGTAAACCAGCTCCTGATATAATACATTACATATACACATACATATACACAGTATATACAGTATATATATATATTAGTATTAACCCAATATGTAAACCAGCTCCTGATATAATACATTACATATACACATACATATACACAGTATATACAGTATATATATATATATTAGTATTAACCCAATATGTAAACCAGCTCCTGATATAATACATTACATATACACATACATATACACAGTATATACAGTATATATATATATATATATTAGTATTAACCCAATATGTAAACCAGCTCCTGATATAATACATTACATATACACATACATATACACAGTATATACAGTATATATATATATATATTAGTATTAACCCAATATGTAAACCAGCTCCTGATATAATACATTACATATACACATACACATACACAGTATATACAGTATATATATATATATATATTAGTATTAACCCAATATGTAAACCAGCTCCTGATATAATACATTACATATACACATACATATACACAGTATATACAGTATATATATATATATATATTAGTATTAACCCAATATGTAAACCAGCTCCTGATATAATACATTACATATGGCTTTGCCCTAAAATAGGCCAATTAAAGTGCCAGGTATCTTCTCTGCTTACAAAAATGACCGGGTTAAACTTTAAATTGGATATTAATAATATCGTGCTCTTTGATTTACCGAGCAAAATAACAAAAAAAGAGAGAAAGATTACTAGAATGACCATCTTACTAGACAAAAAGCTAATATTTACATTTTGGATAGAACAAAAAAAAAAGGCAACAATTAATGTACTAAGAGAAAATATATAGCACCAGATAAATACAGAGAACATGGACGTGTTAATGGTTATTAATAATAGAAAAGTGGTCCCCATATATAAAAACCCTGCCTGAAATCAAACAAAGAGAGATACTGGCCTTTAAAAATACAGAATATTTATTAGAAGTACAAATCTTGGGAAAATGGAATAACTTCACTTAAAGGGACATAATACTCATGTGCTAAATCACTTGAAACTGATGCCGTATAACTGTAAAAAGCTGACAGGAAAATATCCCCTGAGCATCTCTATGTAAAAAAGATATTTTACCTCATAACTTCCTCAGCTCACCAGAGTAAGTGCTGTGTAAAAAGTTATACTTCAGCTGCAGGAAAAAAAATAATGAAGAAATAAACAGCAGCCAATCAGCATCAGCAGTGCTGAGGTCATGAATTCTTTTACTGTGATCTCGTGAGATTTCCTAGTAAACATCCTTAAACTGAATAGGAAAATAACGTGTGTGCACGAAGCTCACTCCCTTGCCTGTCCCGGGACAGGTATACTGATTTGTTGCTCAAAGCCCTTTACAATGGGGTTTTAATACATAGGACATTTTGAGGTAAAATATCTTTCTTTGTTACATAGAGATGTTCAGGTGATATTTTCTAGTCAGCTACTTACAGCTATACTGCATCAGTTCCAAGTGTTTAAACATTTGGGTATTATGGCCCTTTGAAGCTAGATTTAGTTTGAATTAGGAGTAGAACGATAATCCCTTATTAACATATACCCTTTACCCTTGGTGAGAAAAATGAAAAAACACGAACGTTTATTATGTACTTGTTTAAAAATTGTCACACAAAATGTATTAAGAAAAAGAAGTATTATGCATCTACTTAACGCAAATGATGTATCAAGTATTTCTTCATTTTGCAAAATTATAAATAAAATCTTAAAAAAAATATAAAAAAAAATAATATCTTACCTGATAAATACATTTCATAGTGACGAGAGTCCACGAGCTGTTACGTATGGGATATACATACCTACCAGGAGGAGGCAAAGTGTCCCAAACATCAAAAGCTTATACCCCCCACATGCACACACCTCACTCAGACAATTGTTGAGGTTTTTAGTAGGTGTAAAAGCCAAAATGAGGAGCAGGGAGAATGATGTGCTAAACAAAAAATAACCCCAAAACGGGAAGAAGAGGGGCTCGTGGACTCTCGCCACTATGAAAGAAATTAATTTATCAGGTAAGATATACATTATGTGATCCTTACATTCAGTGAGACACGCAGGAGTAACACGTACTTACATTCAGTGAGACACGCAGGAGTAACACGTACATACATTCAGTGAGACACGCAGGAGTAACACGTACTTACATTCAGTGAGACACGCAGGAGTAACACGTACTTACATTCAGTGAGACACGCAGGAGTAACACGTACTTACATTCAGTGAGACACACAGGAGTAACATGTACTTACATTCAGTGAGACACACAGGAGTAACACGTACTTACATTCAGTGAGACACACAGGAGTAACACGTACATACATTCAGTGAGACACGCAGGAGTAACACGTACTTACATTCAGTGAGACACGCAGGAGTAACACATACTTACATTCAGTGAGACACACAGGAGTAACACGTACTTACATTCAGTGAGACACGCAGGAGTAACGTACTTACATTCAGTGAGACACGCAGGAGTAACGTACTTACATTCAGTGAGACACGCAGGAGTAACACGTACTTACATTCAGTGAGACACGCAGGAGTAACACGTACATACATTCAGTGAGACACACAGGAGTAACACGTACTTACATTCAGTGAGACACACAGGAGTAACACGTACTTACATTCAGTGAGACACGCAGGAGTAACACGTACATACATTCAGTGAGACACACAGGAGTAACACGTACATACATTCAGTGAGACACGCAGGAGTAACACGTACTTACATTCAGTGAGACACGCAGGAGTAACACGTACTTACATTCAGTGAGACACACAGGAGTAACACGTACATACATTCAGTGAGACACGCAGGAGTAACACGTACATACATTCAGTGAGACACGCAGGAGTAACACGTACTTACATTCAGTGAGACACGCAGGAGTAACACATACTTACATTCAGTGAGACACACAGGAGTAACACGTACTTACATTCAGTGAGACACGCAGGAGGAACACGTACTTACATTCAGTGAGACACGCAGGAGTAACATGTACATACATTCAGTGAGACACGCAGGAGTAACACGTACTTACATTCAGTGAGACACACAGGAGTAACACGTACATACATTCAGTGAGACACGCAGGAGTAACATGTACATACATTCAGTGAGACACGTAGGAGTAACACATACTTACATTCAGTGAGACACGCAGGAGTAACACGTACTTACATTCAGTGAGACACGCAGGAGTAACACGTACTTACATTCAGTGAGACACGCAGGAGTAACACATACTTACATTCAGTGAGACACGCAGGAGTAACACGTACTTACATTCAGTGAGACACGCAGGAGTAACACGTACTTACATTCAGTGAGACACGCAGGAGTAACACGTACTTACATTCAGTGAGACACGCAGGAGTAACACGTACTTACATTCAGTGAGACACACAGGAGTAACACGTACATACATTCAGTGAGACACACAGGAGTAACACATACATACATTCAGTGAGACACACAGGAGTAACACATACATACATTCAGTGAGACACGCAGGAGTAACACGTACATACATTCAGTGAGAAACGCAGGAGTAACACGTACATACATCCAGTGAGACACACAGGAGTAACACGTACATACATTCAGTGAGACACGCAGGCGTAACACGTACATACATTCAGTGAGACACACAGGAGTAACACGTACATACATTCAGTGAGACACGCAGGAGTAACAAGTACATACATTCAGTGAGACACGCAGGCGTAACACGTACATACATTCAGTGAGACACACAGGAGTAACACGTACTTACATTCAGTGAGACACACAGGAGTAACACGTACTTACATTCAGTGAGACACGCAGGAGTAACACGTACTTACATTCAGTGAGACACACAGGAGTAACACGTACATACATTCAGTGAGACACACAGGAGTAACACGTACTTACATTCAGTGAGACACACAGGAGTAACATGTACATACATTCAGTGAGACACGCAGGAGTAACAAGTACATACATTCAGTGAGACACGCAGGCGTAACACGTACATACATTCAGTGAGACACACAGGAGTAACACGTACATACATTCAGTGAGACACGCAGGAGTAACACGTACTTACATTCAGTGAGACACGCAGGAGTAACACATACATACATTCAGTGAGACACACAGGAGTAACACGTACTTACATTCAGTGAGACACACAGGAGTAACACGTACATACATTCAGTGAGACACGCAGGAGTAACACATACATACATTCAGTGAGACACACAGGAGTAACACGTACTTACATTCAGTGAGACACACAGGAGTAACACGTACATACATTCAGTGAGACACGCAGGAGTAACACATACATACATTCAGTGAGACACACAGGAGTAACACGTACTTACATTCAGTGAGACACACAGGAGTAACACGTACATACATTCAGTGAGACACGCAGGAGTAACACATACATACATTCAGTGAGACACACAGGAGTAACACGTACTTACATTCAGTGAGACACACAGGAGTAACACGTACATACATTCAGTGAGAAACGCAGGAGTAACACGTACATACATCCAGTGAGACACGCAGGAGTAACACGTACTTACATTCAGTGAGACACGCAGGCGTAACACGTACATACATTCAGTGAGACACACAGGAGTAACACGTACATACATTCAGTGAGACACGCAGGAGTAACAAGTACATACATTCAGTGAGACACGCAGGCGTAACACGTACATACATTCAGTGAGACACACAGGAGTAACACGTACATACATTCAGTGAGACACGCAGGAGTAACAAGTACATACATTCAGTGAGACACGCAGGAGTAACACGTACATACATTCAGTGAGACACACAGGAGTAACATGTACATACATTCAGTGAGACACGCAGGAGTAACATGTACATACATTCAGTGAGACACGCAGGAGTAACACATACTTACATTCAGTGAGACACGTAGGAGTAACACATACTTACATTCAGTGAGACACGCAAGAGTAACATGTACATACATTCAGTGAGACACGCAGGAGTAACACGTACTTACATTCAGTGAGACACGCAAGAGTAACATGTACATACATTCAGTGAGACACGCAGGAGTAACACGTACTTACATTCAGTGAGACACGCAGGAGTAACACGTACTTACATTCAGTGAGACACGCAGGAGTAACACGTACTTACATTCAGTGAGACACGCAGGAGTAACACGTACTTACATTCAGTGAGACACGCAGGAGTAACACGTACTTACATTCAGTGAGACACGCAGGAGTAACACGTACATACATTCAGTGAGACACGCAGGAGAAAATTGTTGTACATCAGTCTGTGTAGTCACGGTCTGTCAGTATAACAGCACTGAACGCTTGTCATCACACGTCACCTGTTGTACATCACACTGTGTAGTCACGGTCTGTCAGTATAACAGCACTGAGCGCTTGTCATCACACGTCACCTGTTGTACATCAGTCTGTGTAGTCACGGTCTGTCAGTATAACAGCACTGAGCGCTTGTTGTGACAGACCCTTCTGTCAGGACTGAAAGAGTTAACTGTGTTTAGCTTTAAGAATCTAATTTCTATAGACAGGTTTTCTGGCCTCAGCTATTGTGTGCTATAATTACATTTAAGTAATAAACAGGCCATTGTTTAATCACCCTCAGAGAACAGAGGCTAGGTGATAAGACAAGCCAAATGTGTTTAAGTTGTTATCTGCCTAAGTAAAGTATTTAAGTAATATAATTCTATTGTATCATGTCAAGGGCGCTTCTCCCTTTTATCTAATGTACAACATTCTTTCAACCCCCATCTGAGGGGGGGTCAAAAACCTGTATAAATCTGTGTGCTGCCTTCAAATAAAGTTGTCATTCTGTTTTAAACCTGAAACTGGCTGGGTTGTGAATTGCTGATTGTCTATGCAGGACATTGTTCATCTGGGGTTAACCCTTGGTACACAGTTGGTACCGTAACATTGGTGGCAAGCGACGGGAGAATCCTTATCGCCCAAAGGAGCAACTACGGATCCAGACCGAATGGGAACACCGTATGAAAGGCTAAAAAGAGCTACCCTTAAAGACCTGCTAGAGCAACGGGGCCAACAAACCAGTAACCTCAGGAAGAGGGAGATTATTGCAAGACTGACCGAGATGGACGGAGTATCAGGGCACGAAGGAACCAATGAGCCCAGCATGTCAGACAGAACCCCCGAAGAAGCAAGCTTTGACCGGGCGGTCAAAATAAGACTGGCACACTATGGCCCCAACCCATCTGCGGAAATTATCGACCGGGTCATAGCAGCTGTGGAGGCCAACCTACTTCGCCAAAGCGGCGCTGCAGCAGTCCAAGTCACCGCAACCCCAGTGGAAAAGAGAAAAGTGCATTTTACCACTTTTAAAAACTTTCTGGAAACAGAAGGAGAGATTGATGGGTACCTTGCGGATTTTGAGAGACAATGTGCACTACACCAGGTACCCGCAGAGGACTGGGTCACGATATTATCCGGAAAATTATCCGGTCGGGCCAGTGAGGCTTTTCGGGCCATTCCAGATGAGGAAGTTGGGGATTATAATACTGTGAAAGAGGCTCTGCTCTCCAGGTATGCGGTTACACCGGAGGCATACCGGAGGCGGTTCAGAGACACTGTTAAATTGGCTGGCGATTCCTATGTTGAGTGGGCATGTAAGGTGCACCGCACAGCATCGCACTGGATGGCGGGGTGCCAAGCCGTGTCTGGGGAAGAGGTGCTGCAGCTATTCCTGTTGGAACATTGCTTTGACAAGTTATCAGCAGGAGTTAGGGAGTGGGTTCGGGACCGTAAACCCTCCACCCTGCATGAAGCTGCTCGCTTGGCAGATGAGTATACGGATGCCCGCAAACTGGACACTGCTACCACTAAGCCCCCTGCCAGAGTGGAGTACAGACCCCCAGTCACCCCAGCATCTGCCAGTTACCAACCCCCAGCACACCGCTATACCACACGGTCTCGGGCCACGAACTACCCTCAGAGAGCCTGGTTCAATTTGCGGGGCTACTCACAACCTATTCGGTGCTTTGGATGTAAGCAACTAGGGCACAAAAGACCAGAGTGTCCCCTAAACGCAGCGAACCAAGCACAGTCCTGGAGAAGACCCGCTAGCGGAATCCCACGTAATCCTCAGCCTGCGGCCCGCTATGTAGAGGCGCAAGAATGCTGGGGCATCCTACATGAGGCAGACCTTGTGCAAGCTGCCCACCGGAATAACCGGCAACTGGTTAAAGTGAATGGGAAGGAGGTCAGTGGTCTACGGGATACTGGTGCTACCATGACCTTGCTTCGAAAGAACTTGGTGTCTGAGAAACAGCACACAGGAGACACTGTGGCTGTGAGGGTAGCAGGGGGCACTGTGTTCCGCCTACCTGTTGCCAGGGTGCATTTGGATTGGGGAGGGGGCGCTAGACCTGTGAATGTGGGGGTCATGAAGGATTTACCAGCTGATGTTCTCCTTGGAAATACCTTGGTCCCCCTTGTTTCTGCCTATGCTCCCATGGGTCCCGCTGATGTTAACCCTGTGACTACCCGTGCTCAGATCCGTGCAGCAGAGACTGACCCCCCTGCTGCTAAGCCCCAGGACGCTGAGCTCAGTAAATCTCTATCCGCTATTGATATGTGGGAGTCACGTTACAATGCGCTGATGAAGGAGAAGAGTCACGTAGAGGATAAAATGGTCACGTTAAATAATCATGTAACAGTGCTAGCGGGAGAGAAGAGGAGTGCAGAGGAAAAAGCACGTTTAGAACAGGAATCTCTGCTAGACAAGCTGCACCGACAGACTGCAGAAAACACCAGCTTGAGAGTGGAACATGAAACATTAAGGACAAACTTAGTGACACTGGAGGAGAAGCTGACGCTGGCTCATAGGGAGGTGCAGCAACTCAAGGGCACCCTATGTCAGTATGAAGGGATTGTGGATACCTATAAAGAGCAGGTACAAAAACCACGTAAAGAAGCCGATGATATTTTGAAGGACTGTTTAGCCCTAGTCGGGGCACTGAAGAGGTTGAACCCTTATTTATACAGACAGGGATTCTCTCTCATAACGGGAATACAGATGGATTGTCCCAGCAAACTGACATGCCTACCACCTCCTAGTCCGGTCATCCCCAGGTTGACCCGCAAAAGGGTCAAGCCGGGTCTGCCGGAGTGTTCCACAAGGGGGGAGCTATGTGACAGACCCTTCTGTCAGGACTGAAAGAGTTAACTGTGTTTAGCTTTAAGAATCTAATTTCTAAAGACAGGTTTTCTGGCCTCAGCTATTGTGTGCTATAATTACATTTAAGTAATAAACAGGCCATTGTTTAATCACCCTCAGAGAACAGACGCTAGGTGATAAGACAAGCCAAATGTGTTTAATTTGTTATCTGCCTAAGTAAAGTATTTAAGTAATATAATTCTATTGTATCATGTCAAGGGCGCTTCTCCCTTTTATCTAATGTACAACATTCTTTCAACCCCCATCTGAGGGGGGGTCAAAAACCTGTATAAATCTGTGTGCTGCCTTCAAATAAAGTTGTCATTCTGTTTTAAACCTGAAACTGGCTGGGTTGTGAATTGCTGATTGTCTATGCAGGACATTGTTCATCTGGGGTTAACCCTTGGTACACAGTTGGTACCGTAACACTTGTCATCACACGTCACCTGTTGTACATCAGTCTGTGTAGTCACGGTCTGTCAGTATAACAGCACTGAGCGCTTGTCATCACACGTCACCTGTTGTACATCACACTGTGTAGTCACGGTCTGTCAGTATAACAGCACTGAGCGCTTGTCATCACACGTCACCTGTTGTACATCACACTGTGTAGTCACGGTCTGTCAGTATAACAGCACTGAGCGCTTGTCATCACACGTCACCTGTTGTATATCACACTGTGTAGTCACGGTCTGTCAGTATAACAGCACTGAGCCCTTGTCATCACACGTCACCTGTTGTACATCACACTGTGTAGTCACGGTCTGTCAGTATAACAGCACTGAGCGCTTGTCATCACACGTCACCTGTTGTACATCACACTGTGTAGTCACGGTCTGTCAGTATAACAGCACTGAGCGCTTGTAATCACACGTCACCTGTTGTACATCAGTCTGTGTAGTCACGGTCTGTCAGTATAACAGCACTGAGCGCTTGTCATCACACGTCACCTGTTGTACATCACACTGTGTAGTCACGGTCTGTCAGTATAACAGCACTGAGCGCTTGTCATCACACGTCACCTGTTGTATATCACACTGTGTAGTCACGGTCTGTCAGTATAACAGCACTGAGCGCTTGTCATCACACGTCACCTGTTGTACATCAGTCTGTGTAGTCACGGTCTGTCAGTATAACAGCACTGAGCGCTTGTCATCACACGTCACCTGTTGTACATCAGTCTGTGTAGTCACGGTCTGTCAGTATAACAGCACTGAGCGCTAGTCATCACACGTCACCTGTTGTACATCAGTCTGTGTAGTCACGGTCTGTCAGTATAACAGCACTGAGCGCTTGTCATCACACGTCACCTGTTGTACATCAGTCTGTAAATTACAGTGGTGTT
>NC_069501.1:1295112957-1295256540 GCF_027579735.1 Bombina bombina
ATTGCATTATGTATTAGTGTGTTATAGTGTGTGTCAGTGTATTGCATTATGTATTAGTGTGTTATAGTGTGTGTCAGTGTATTGCATTATGTATTAGTGTGTTACAGTGTGTGTCAGTGTATTGCATTATGTATTAGTGTGTTATAGTGTGTGTCAGTGTATTGCATTATGTATCAGTGTGTTACAGTGTGTCATTGTATTGCATTATGTATTAGTGTGTTATAGTGTGTGTCAGTGTATTGCATTATGTATCAGTGTGTTATAGTGTGTATCAGTGTATTGCATTATGTATTAGTGTGTTACAGTGTGTGTCAGTGCATTGCATTATGTATTAGTGTGTTATAGTGTGTGTCAGTGTATTGCATTATGTATTAGTGTGTTACAGTGTGTGTCAGTGTATTGCATTATGTATTAGTATGTTATAGTGTGTGTCAGTGTATTGCATTATGTATCAGTGTGTTATAGTGTGTATCAGTGTATTGCATTATGTATTAGTGTGTTATAGTGTGTGTCAGTGTATTGCATTATGTATCAGTGTGTTATAGTATGTGCCAGTGTATTGCATTATGTATTAGTGTGTTATAGTGTGTGTCAGTGTGTTATAGTGTGTGTCAGTGTATTGCATTATGTATTAGTGTGTTACAGTGTGTGTCAGTGTATTGCATTATGTATTAGTGTGTTATAGTGTGTGTCAGTGTATTGCATTATGTATTAGTGTGTTATAGTGTGTGTCAGTGTGTTATAGTGTGTGTCAGTGTATTGCATTATGTATTTTTTTGCAAACCTAGCCACTTCTGGACTATAACGTAAGAAAGCTTGTCTATAGGCTGTATATTGTGCTATGTAGATGTGACAGACCCTTCTGTCAGCACTGAAAGAGTTAACTGTGTTCAGCTTTAGCCTCAACTATTGTGCACTGTCATTAATGTTATTAATACACAGTCCATTGTTTAATCACCCTCAGAGAGCAAATGCTTAGGTGATAAGAAAAGCCAAATGTATCTTGTGTTTAAATTGTTATCAGCTTAAGCAAGGTAAATCTATTGTATCATGTCAAGGGTGTGTTCCCTTCATCTAATTTACAACATTCTTTCAACCCCCCTTCTGGGGGGGGTCAGACCTGCATAAATACTGGGCATATGAGCCTTAATAAAAGTCATTCTGTTTTAAAACCTGAAAACTGGCTGGGTTGTGAATTGCTGATTCCCTATGCAGGACATTGTTCCCTGGTGTTAACCCTTGGTATCCGGTTGGTACCGTTACAGTATTAGTGTGTTATAGTGTGTGTCAGTGTGTTATAGTGTGTATCAGTGTATTGCATTATGTATTAGTGTGTTATAGTGTGTGTCAGTGTATTGCATTATGTATTAGTGTGTTATAGTGTGTGTCAGTGTATTGCATTATGTATCCGTGTGTTATAGTGTGTATCAGTGTATTGCATTATGTATCAGTGTGTTATAGTGTGTGTCAGTGTATTGCATTATGTATCAGAGTGTTACAGTGTATCAGTGTATTGCATTATGTATTAGTGTGTTATAGTATGTGTCAGTGTATTGCATTATGTATTAGTGTGTTATAGTGTGTCAGTGTATTGCATTATGTATTAGTGTGTTACAGTGTGTCAGTGTATTGCATTATGTATTAGTGTGTTACAGTGTGTGTCAGTGTATTGCATTATGTATCAGTGTGTTATAGTGTGTCAGTGTATTGCATTATGTATTAGTGTGTTACAGTGTGTGTCAGTGTATTGCATTATGTATCAGTGTGTTATAGTGTGTCAGTGTATTGCATTATGTATTAGTGTGTCAGTGTATTGCATTATGTATTAGTGTGTTATAGTGTGTCAGTGTATTGCATTATGTATCAGTATGTTATAGTGTGTGTCAGTGTATTGCATTATGTATCAGTGTGTTATAGTGTGTCAGTGTATTGCATTATGTATTAGTGTGTTATAGTGTGTGTCAGTGTATTGCATTATGTATCAGTGTGTTATAGTGTGTCAGTGTATTGCATTATGTATTAGTGTGTTATAGTGTGTGTCAGTGTATTGCATTATGTATTAGTGTGTTATAGTGTGTGTCAGTGTATTGCATTATGTATTAGTGTGTTATAGTGTGTCAGTGTATTGCATTATGTATTAGTGTGTTACAGTGTGTCAGTGTATTGCATTATGTATTAGTGTTTTACAGTGTGTGTCAGTGTATTGCATTATGTATCAGTGTGTTATAGTGTGTCAGTGTATTGCATTATGTATTAGTGTGTTACAGTGTGTGTCAGTGTATTGCATTATGTATCAGTGTGTTATAGTGTGTCAGTGTATTGCATTATGTATCAGTGTGTTATAGTGTGTCAGTGTATTGCATTATGTATTAGTGTGTTATAGTGTGTCAGTGTATTGCATTATGTATCAGTATGTTATAGTGTGTGTCAGTGTATTGCATTATGTATCAGTGTGTTATAGTGTGTCAGTGTATTGCATTATGTATTAGTGTGTTATAGTATGTATCAGTGTATTGCATTATGTATTAGTGTGTTACAGTGTGTGTCAGTGTATTGCATTATGTATCAGTGTGTTATAGTATGTGTCAGTGTATTGCATTATGTATCAGTGTGTTACAGTGTGTGTCAGTGTATTGCATTATGTATTAGTGTGTTACAGTGTGTGTCAGTGTATTGCATTATGTATAAGTATGTTACAGTGTGTGTCAGTGTATTGCATTATGTATCAGTATGTTATAGTGTGTGTCAGTGTATTGCATTGGGTGTCAGTGTATTGCATTATGTATTAGTGTGTTATAGTGTGTGTCAGTGTATTGCATTATGTATCAGTGTGTTATAGTATGTATCAGTGTATTGCATTATGTATTAGTGTGTTATAGTGAGTGTCAGTGTATTGCATTATGTATAAGTATGTTACAGTGTGTGTCAGTGTATTGCATTATGTATCAGTGTGTTATAGTATGTATCAGTGTATTGCATTATGTATTAGTGTGTTATAGTGTGTCAGTGTATTGCATTATGTATAAGTGTGTTATAGTATGTATTGCATTATGTATTAGTGTGTGTCAGTGTATTGCATTATGTATAAGTATGTTACAGTGTGTGTCAGTGTATTGCATTATGTATCAGTGTGTTATAGTGAGTGTCAGTGTATTGCATTATGTATAAGTATGTTACAGTGTGTGTCAGTGTATTGCATTATGTATCAGTGTGTTATAGTATGTATCAGTGTATTGCATTATGTATTAGTGTGTTATAGTGAGTGTCAGTGTATTGCATTATGTATTAGTGTGTTATAGTGTGTTTCAGTGTATTGCATTATGTATTAGTGTGTTATAGTGTGTGTCAGTGTATTGCATTATGTATAAGTATGTTACAGTGTGTGTCAGTGTATTGCATTATGTATCAGTATGTTATAGTGTGTGTCAGTGTATTGCATTGGGTGTCAGTGTATTGCATTATGTATTAGTGTGTTATAGTGTGTGTCAGTGTATTGCATTATGTATTAGTGTGTGTCAGTGTATTGCATTATGTATTAGTGTGTTATAGTGTGTGTCAGTGTATTGCATTATGTATCAGTGTGTTATAGTATGTATCAGTGTATTGCATTATGTATTAGTGTGTTATAGTGAGTGTCAGTGTATTGCATTATGTATTAGTGTGTTATAGTGTGTCAGTGTATTGCATTATGTATTAGTGTGTTATAGTGTGTCAGTGTATTGCATTATGTATTAGTGTGTTATAGTGTGTGTCAGTGTATTGCATTATGTATCAGTGTGTTATAGTATGTGTCAGTGTATTGCATCATGTATTAGTGTGTTATAGTACGTCAGTGTATTGCATTATGTATTAGTGTGTTATAGTATGTCAGTGTATTGCATTATGTATTAGTGTGTTATAGTGTGTCAGTGTATTGCATTATGTATTAGTGTGTTATAGTGTGTGTCAGTGTATTGCATTATGTATTAGTGTGTTATAGTGAGTGTCAGTGTATTGCATTATGTATTCGTGTGTTATAGTGAGTGTCAGTGTATTGCATTATGTATTAGTGTGTTATAGTGTGTCAGTGTATTGCATTATGTATCAGTGTGTTATAGTGTGTCAGTGTATTGCATTATGTATTAGTGTGTTATAGTGTGTCAGTGTATTGCATTATGTATTAGTGTGTTACAGTGTGTCAGTGTATTGCATTATGTATTAGTGTGTTATAGTATGTATTGCATTATGTATTAGTGTGTGTCAGTGTATTGCATTATGTATTAGTGTGTTATAGTGTGTGTCAGTGTATTGCATTATGTATTAGTGTGTTATAGTGTGTGTCAGTGTATTGCATTATGTATCCGTGTGTTATAGTGTGTGTCAGTGTATTGCATTATGTATCAGAGTGTTACAGTGTATCAGTGTATTGCATTATGTATTAGTGTGTTATAGTGTGTGTCAGTGTATTGCATTATGTATTAGTGTGTTATAGTGTGTGTCATTGTATTGCATTATGTATTAGTGTGTTTCAGTGTGTCAGTGTATTGCATTATGTATTAGTGTGTTATAGTGTGTGTCAGTGTATTGCATTATGTATTAGTGTGTTATAGTGTGTCAGTGTATTGCATTATGTATTAGTGTGTTACAGTGTGTGTCAGTGTATTGCATTATGTATCAGTGTGTTATAGTGTGTCAGTGTATTGCATTATGTATTAGTGTGTTATAGTATGTATCAGTGTATTGCATTATGTATTAGTGTGTTACAGTGTGTGTCAGTGTATTGCATTATGTATCAGTATGTTATAGTGTGTGTCAGTGTATTGCATTATGTATCAGTGTGTTATAGTGTGTCGGTGTATTGCATTATGTATTAGTGTGTTATAGTGTGTATCAGTGTATTGCATTATGTATTAGTGTGTTATAGTGTGTATCAGTGTATTGCATTATGTATTAGTGTGTTATAGTTTGTGTCAGTGTATTGCATTATGTATTAGTGTGTTATAGTGTGTCAGTGTATTGCATTATGTATTAGTGTGTTATAGTGTGTATCAGTGTATTGCATTATGTATTAGTGTGTTATAGTGTGTGTCAGTGTATTGCATTATGTATCAGTGTGTTATAGTGTGTCGGTGTATTGCATTATGTATTAGTGTGTTATAGTGTGTATCAGTGTATTGCATTATGTATTAGTGTGTTATAGTGTGTGTCAGTGTATTGCATTATGTATTAGTGTGTTATAGTGTGTCAGTGTATTGCATTATGTATTAGTGTGTTATAGTGTGTGTCAGTGTATTGCATTATGTATCAGTGTGTTATAGTGTGTGTCAGTGTATTGCATTATGTATTAGTGTGTTACAGTTTATGTCAGTGTATTGCATTATGTATTAGTGTGTTATAGTATGTGTCAGTGTATTGCATTATGTATTAGTGTGTTACAGTTTGTGTCAGTGTATTGCATTATGTATTAGTGTGTTACAGTTTGTGTCAGTGTATTGCATTATGTATTAGTGTGTTATAGTATGTGTCAGTGTATTGCATTATGTATTAGTGTGTTATAGTGTGTGTCAGTGTGTTATAGTGTGTGTCAGTGTATTGCATTATGTATCAGTATGTTACAGTGTGTGTCAGTGTATTGCATTATGTATTAGTGTGTTATAGTGTGTGTCAGTGTTTTGCATTATGTATTAGTGTGTTATAGTGTGTGTCAGTGTTTTGCATTATGTATTAGTGTGTTATAGTGTGTCAGTGTATTGCATTATGTATTAGTGTGTTATAGTGTGTATCAGTGTATTGCATTATGTATCAGTGTTTTATAGTGTGTGAGTGTATTGCATTATGTATTAGTGTGTTATAGTGTGTCAGTGTATTGCATTATGTATTAGTGTGTTATAGTATGTGTCAGTGTATTGCATTATGTATTAGTGTGTTATAGTGTGCATCAGTGTATTGCATTATGTATTAGTGTGTTATAGTGTGTGTCAGTGTATTGCATTATGTATCAGTGTGTTATAGTGTGTATCAGTGTATTGCATTATGTATTAGTGTGTTATAGTTTGTGTCAGTGTATTGCATTATGTATTAGTGTGTTATAGTGTGTCAGTGTATTGCATTATGTATTAGTGTGTTATAGTGTGTATCAGTGTATTGCATTATGTATTAGTGTGTTATAGTGTGTGTCAGTGTATTGCATTATGTATCAGTGTGTTATAGTGTGTCGGTGTATTGCATTATGTATTAGTGTGTTATAGTGTGTATCAGTGTATTGCATTATGTATTAGTGTGTTATAGTGTGTGTCAGTGTATTGCATTATGTATTAGTGTGTTATAGTGTGTCAGTGTATTGCATTATGTATCAGTGTTTTATAGTGTGTGAGTGTATTGCATTATGTATTAGTGTGTTATAGTGTGTGTCAGTGTATTGCATTATGTATTAGTGTGTTATAGTATGTATCAGTGTATTGCATTATGTATTAGTGTGTTATAGTGTGTGTCAGTGTATTGCATTATGTATTAGTGTGTTATAGTGTGTGTCAGTGTATTGCATTATGTATTAGTGTGTTATAGTATGTGTCAGTGTATTGCATTATGTATTAGTGTGTTATAGTGTGTGTCAGTGTATTGCATTATGTATCAGTATGTTACAGTGTGTGTCAGTGTATTGCATTATGTATTAGTGTGTTATAGTGTGTGTCAGTGTATTGCATTATGTATCAGTGTGTTATAGTGTGTGTCAGTGTATTGCATTATGTATCAGTGTGTTATAGTGTGTGTCAGTGTATTGCATTATGTATTAGTGTGTTACAGTTTATGTCAGTGTATTGCATTATGTATTAGTGTGTTATAGTATGTGTCAGTGTATTGCATTATGTATTAGTGTGTTACAGTTTGTGTCAGTGTATTGCATTATGTATTAGTGTGTTATAGTGTGTATCAGTGTATTGCATTATGTATTAGTGTGTTACAGTTTGTGTCAGTGTATTGCATTATGTATTAGTGTGTTATAGTATGTGTCAGTGTATTGCATTATGTATTAGTGTGTTATAGTGTGTGTCAGTGTGTTATAGTGTGTGTCAGTGTATTGCATTATGTATCAGTATGTTACAGTGTGTGTCAGTGTATTGCATTATGTATTAGTGTGTTATAGTGTGTGTCAGTGTATTGCATTGTGTGTCAGTGTATTGCATTATGTATTAGTGTGTTATAGTGTGTATCAGTGTATTGCATTATGTATTATTGTGTTATAGTGTGTGTCAGTGTATTGCATTATGTATTAGTGTGTTATAGTGTGTGTCAGTGTATTGCATTATGTATTAGTGTGTTATAGTGTGTGTCAGTGTATTGCATTATGTATTAGTGTGTTATAGTGTGTGTCAGTGTATTGCATTATGTATTAGTGTGTTACAGTGTGTGTCAGTGTATTGCATTATGTATTAGTGTGTTATAGTGTGTGTCAGTGTATTGCATTATGTATTAGTGTGTTATAGTGTGTGTCAGTGTATTGCATTATGTATTAGTGTGTTATAGTGTGTGTCAGTGTATTGCATTATGTATCAGTGTGTTATAGTGTGTGTCAGTGTATTGCATTGTGTGTCAGTGTATTGCATTATGTATTAGTGTGTTATAGTATGTATCAGTGTATTGCATTATGTATTAGTGTGTTATAGTGTGTGTCAGTGTATTGCATTATGTATTAGTGTGTTATAGTGTGTGTCAGTGTATTGCATTGTGTGTCAGTGTATTGCATTATGTATTAGTGTGTTATAGTGTGTGTCAGTGTATTGCATTATGTATCAGTGTGTTATAGTGTGTCAGTGTATTGCATTATGTATCAGTGTGTTATAGTGTGTCAGTGTATTGCATTATGTATTAGTGTGTTACAGTGTGTGTCAGTGTATTGCATTATGTATTAGTGTGTTACAGTGTGTGTCAGTGTATTGCATTATGTATCAGTGTGTTATAGTGTGTGTCAGTGTATTGCATTATGTATTAGTGTGTTATAGTATGTATCAGTGTATTGCATTATGTATTAGTGTGTTATAGTGTGTGTCAGTGTATTGCATTATGTATTAGTGTGTTACAGTGTGTGTCAGTGTATTGCATTATGTATTAGTGTGTTATAGTGTGTCAGTGTATTGCATTATGTATTAGTGTGTTATAGTGTGTGTCAGTGTATTGTATTAGTGTGTTACAGTGTGTGTCAGTGTATTGCATTATGTATTAGTGTGTTATAGTGTGTATCAGTGTATTGCATTATGTATTAGTGTGTTATAGTGTGTGTCAGTGTATTGCATTATGTATCAGTGTGTTATAGTGTGTGTCAGTGTATTGCATTATGTATTAGTGTGTTACAGTGTGTATCAGTGTATTGCATTATGTATTAGTGTGTTATAGTGTGTGTCAGTGTATTGCATTATGTATTAGTGTGTTATAGTGTGTGTCAGTGTATTGCATTATGTATTAGTGTGTTATAGTGTGTGTCAGTGTATTGCATTATGTATTAGTGTGTTATAGTGTGTGTCAGTGTATTGCATTATGTATTAGTGTGTTATAGTGTGTGTCAGTGTATTGCATTATGTATTAGTGTGTTATAGTGTGTGTCAGTGTATTGCATTATGTATTAGTGTGTTATAGTATGTATCAGTGTATTGCATTATGTATCAGTGTGTTACAGTGTGTCAGTGTATTGCATTTTGTATCAGTGTGTTATAGTGTGTATCAGTGTATTGCATTATGTATTAGTGTGTTATAGTGTGTGTCAGTGTATTGCATTATGTATCAGTGTGTTATAGTGTGTGTCAGTGTATTGCATTATGTATCAGTGTGTTACAGTGTGTCAGTGTATTGCATTATGTATCAGTGTGTTATAGTGTGTGTCAGTGTATTGCATTATGTATCAGTGTGTTATAGTATGTGTCAGTGTATTGCATTATGTATTAGTGTGTTATAGTGTGTGTCAGTGTGTTATAGTGTGTGTCAGTGTATTGCATTATGTATCAGTATGTTACAGTGTGTGTCAGTGTATTGCATTATGTATTAGTGTGTTATAGTGTGTGTCAGTGTATTGCATTATGTATTAGTGTGTTATAGTGTGTGTCAGTGTATTGCATTATGTATTAGTGTGTTATAGTGTGTGTCAGTGTGTTATAGTGTGTGTCAGTGTATTGCATTATGTATTAGTGTGTTATAGTGTGTATCAGTGTATTGCATTATGTATTAGTGTGTTATAGTGTGTGTCAGTGTATTGCATTATGTATTAGTGTGTTACAGTGTGTGTCAGTGTATTGCATTATGTATCAGTGTGTTATAGTGTGTGTCAGTGTGTTATAGTGTGTGTCAGTGTGTTATAGTGTGTCAGTGTATTGCATTATGTATTAGTGTGTTATAGTGTGTCAGTGTATTGCATTATGTATCAGTGTGTTATAGTGTGTGTCAGTGTGTTATAGTGTGTCAGTGTATTGCATTATGTATTAGTGTGTTATAGTGTGTCAGTGTATTGCATTATGTATTAGTGTGTTATAGTGTGTCAGTGTGTTGCATTATGTATCAGTGTGTTATAGTGTGTATCAGTGTATTGCATTATGTATTAGTGTGTTATAGTGTGTGTCAGTGTATTGCATTATGTATTAGTGTGTTATAGTGTGTCAGTGTATTGCATTATGTATTAGTGTGTTATAGTGTGTGTCAGTGTATTGCATTATGTATTAGTGTGTTACAGTGTGTGTCAGTGTATTGCATTATGTATCAGTGTGTTATAGTGTGTGTCAGTGTATTGCATTATGTATTAGTGTGTTATAGTGTGTGTCATGTGTGTTATAGGTGTGTGTCAGTGTATTGCATTATGTATCAGTGTGTTATAGTGTGTGTCAGTGTATTGCATTATGTATTAGTGTGTTATAGTGTGTGTCAGTGTGTTATAGTGTGTGTCAGTGTATTGCATTATGTATCAGTGTGTTACAGTGTGTCAGTGTATTGCATTATGTATCAGTGTGTTATAGTGTGTGTCAGTGTATTGCATTATGTATCAGTGTGTTATAGTATGTGCCAGTGTATTGCATTATGTATTAGTGTGTTATAGTGTGTGTCAGTGTGTTATAGTGTGTGTCAGTGTATTGCATTATGTATCAGTATGTTACAGTGTGTGTCAGTGTATTGCATTATGTATTAGTGTGTTATAGTGTGTGTCAGTGTATTGCATTATGTATCAGTGTGTTATAGTGTGTGTCAGTGTATTGCATTATGTATTAGTGTGTTATAGTGTGTCAGTGTATTGCATTATGTATTAGTGTGTTATAGTGTGTGTCAGTGTATTGCATTATGTATTAGTGTGTTATAGTGTGTGTCAGTGTATTGCATTATGTATTAGTGTGTTATAGTGTGTCAGTGTATTGCATTATGTATTAGTGTGTTATAGTGTGTGTCAGTGTATTGCATTATGTATTAGTGTGTTATAGTGTGTATCAGTGTATTGCATTATGTATTAGTGTGTTATAGTGTGTGTCAGTGTATTGCATTATGTATTAGTGTGTTATAGTGTGTGTCAGTGTGTTATAGTGTGTGTCAGTGTATTGCATTATGTATTAGTGTGTTATAGTGTGTGTCAGTGTATTGCATTATGTATTAGTGTGTTATAGTGTGTGTCAGTGTATTGCATTATGTATTAGTGTGTTATAGTGTGTATCAGTGTATTGCATTATGTATTAGTGTGTTATAGTGTGTCAGTGTATTGCATTATGTATTAGTGTGTTATAGTGTGTGTCAGTGTATTGCATTATGTATTAGTGTGTTATAGTGTGTGTCAGTGTATTGTATTAGTGTGTTATAGTGTGTGTCAGTGTATTGCATTATGTATTAGTGTGTTATAGTGTGTGTCAGTGTATTGTATTAGTGTGTTATAGTGTGTGTCAGTGTATTGCATTATGTATTATTGTGTTATAGTGTGTGTCAGTGTATTGCATTATGTATTAGTGTGTTATAGTGTGTGTCAGTGTATTGCATTATGTATTAGTGTGTTATAGTGTGTCAGTGTATTGCATTATGTATTAGTGTGTTATAGTGTGTGTCAGTGTATTGCATTATGTATTAGTGTGTTATAGTGTGTGTCAGTATGTTATAGTGTGTGTCAGTGTATTGTATTAGTGTGTTTATAGTGTGTGTCAGTGTATTGTATTAGTGTGTTACAGTGTGTGTCAGTGTATTGCATTATGTATTAGTGTGTTATAGTGTGTATCAGTGTATTGCATTATGTATTAGTGTGTTATAGTGTGTGTCAGTGTATTGCATTATGTATCAGTGTGTTATAGTGTGTGTCAGTGTATTGCATTATGTATTAGTGTGTTACAGTGTGTATCAGTGTATTGCATTATGTATTAGTGTGTTATAGTGTGTGTCAGTGTATTGCATTATGTATTAGTGTGTTATAGTGTGTGTCAGTGTATTGCATTATGTATTAGTGTGTTATAGTGTGTGTCAGTGTATTGCATTATGTATTAGTGTGTTATAGTGTGTGTCAGTGTATTGCATTATGTATTAGTGTGTTATAGTGTGTGTCAGTGTATTGCATTATGTATTAGTGTGTTATAGTGTGTGTCAGTGTATTGCATTATGTATTAGTGTGTTATAGTATGTATCAGTGTATTGCATTATGTATCAGTGTGTTACAGTGTGTCAGTGTATTGCATTTTGTATCAGTGTGTTATAGTGTGTATCAGTGTATTGCATTATGTATTAGTGTGTTATAGTGTGTGTCAGTGTATTGCATTATGTATCAGTGTGTTATAGTGTGTGTCAGTGTATTGCATTATGTATCAGTGTGTTACAGTGTGTCAGTGTATTGCATTATGTATCAGTGTGTTATAGTGTGTGTCAGTGTATTGCATTATGTATCAGTGTGTTATAGTATGTGCCAGTGTATTGCATTATGTATTAGTGTGTTATAGTGTGTGTCAGTGTGTTATAGTGTGTGTCAGTGTATTGCATTATGTATCAGTATGTTACAGTGTGTGTCAGTGTATTGCATTATGTATTAGTGTGTTATAGTGTGTATCAGTGTATTGCATTATGTATTAGTGTGTTATAGTGTGTGTCAGTGTATTGCATTATGTATTAGTGTGTTATAGTGTGTGTCAGTGTGTTATAGTGTGTGTCAGTGTATTGCATTATGTATTAGTGTGTTATAGTGTGTATCAGTGTATTGCATTATGTATTAGTGTGTTATAGTGTGTGTCAGTGTATTGCATTATGTATTAGTGTGTTACAGTGTGTGTCAGTGTATTGCATTATGTATCAGTGTGTTATAGTGTGTGTCAGTGTGTTATAGTGTGTGTCAGTGTGTTATAGTGTGTCAGTGTATTGCATTATGTATTAGTGTGTTATAGTGTGTCAGTGTATTGCATTATGTATCAGTGTGTTATAGTGTGTGTCAGTGTGTTATAGTGTGTCAGTGTATTGCATTATGTATTAGTGTGTTATAGTGTGTCAGTGTATTGCATTATGTATTAGTGTGTTATAGTGTGTCAGTGTGTTGCATTATGTATCAGTGTGTTATAGTGTGTATCAGTGTATTGCATTATGTATTAGTGTGTTATAGTGTGTGTCAGTGTATTGCATTATGTATTAGTGTGTTATAGTGTGTCAGTGTATTGCATTATGTATTAGTGTGTTATAGTGTGTGTCAGTGTATTGCATTATGTATTAGTGTGTTACAGTGTGTGTCAGTGTATTGCATTATGTATCAGTGTGTTATAGTGTGTGTCAGTGTATTGCATTATGTATTAGTGTGTTATAGTGTGTGTCAGTGTGTTATAGTGTGTGTCAGTGTATTGCATTATGTATCAGTGTGTTATAGTGTGTGTCAGTGTATTGCATTATGTATTAGTGTGTTATAGTGTGTGTCAGTGTGTTATAGTGTGTGTCAGTGTATTGCATTATGTATCAGTGTGTTACAGTGTGTCAGTGTATTGCATTATGTATCAGTGTGTTATAGTGTGTGTCAGTGTATTGCATTATGTATCAGTGTGTTATAGTATGTGCCAGTGTATTGCATTATGTATTAGTGTGTTATAGTGTGTGTCAGTGTGTTATAGTGTGTGTCAGTGTATTGCATTATGTATCAGTATGTTACAGTGTGTGTCAGTGTATTGCATTATGTATTAGTGTGTTATAGTGTGTGTCAGTGTATTGCATTATGTATCAGTGTGTTATAGTGTGTGTCAGTGTATTGCATTATGTATTAGTGTGTTATAGTGTGTCAGTGTATTGCATTATGTATTAGTGTGTTATAGTGTGTGTCAGTGTATTGCATTATGTATTAGTGTGTTATAGTGTGTGTCAGTGTATTGCATTATGTATTAGTGTGTTATAGTGTGTCAGTGTATTGCATTATGTATTAGTGTGTTATAGTGTGTGTCAGTGTATTGCATTATGTATTAGTGTGTTATAGTGTGTATCAGTGTATTGCATTATGTATTAGTGTTATAGTGTGTGTCAGTGTATTGCATTATGTATTAGTGTGTTATAGTGTGTGTCAGTGTGTTATAGTGTGTGTCAGTGTATTGCATTATGTATTAGTGTGTTATAGTGTGTGTCAGTGTATTGCATTATGTATTAGTGTGTTATAGTGTGTGTCAGTGTATTGCATTATGTATTAGTGTGTTATAGTGTGTATCAGTGTATTGCATTATGTATTAGTGTGTTATAGTGTGTCAGTGTATTGCATTATGTATTAGTGTGTTATAGTGTGTGTCAGTGTATTGCATTATGTATTAGTGTGTTATAGTGTGTGTCAGTGTGTTATAGTGTGTGTCAGTGTATTGCATTATGTATTAGTGTGTTATAGTGTGTGTCAGTGTATTGCATTATGTTAGTGTGTTATAGTGTGTGTCAGTGTATTGCATTATGTATTATTGTGTTATAGTGTGTGTCAGTGTATTGCATTATGTATTAGTGTGTTATAGTGTGTGTCAGTGTATTGCATTATGTATTAGTGTGTTATAGTGTGTCAGTGTATTGCATTATGTATTAGTGTGTTATAGTGTGTGTCAGTGTATTGCATTATGTATTAGTGTGTTATAGTGTGTGTCAGTATGTTATAGTGTGTGTCAGTGTATTGTATTAGTGTGTTATAGTGTGTGTCAGTGTATTGCATTATGTATTAGTGTGTTACAGTGTGTGTCAGTGTATTGCATTATGTATTAGTGTGTTATAGTGTGTGTCAGTGTATTGCATTATGTATTAGTGTGTTATAGTGTGTGTCAGTGTATTGCATTATGTATCAGTGTGTTATAGTGTGTGTCAGTGTATTGCATTATGTATTAGTGTGTTACTAGTGTGTATCAGTGTATTGCATTATGTATTAGTGTGTTTATAGTGTGTGTCAGTGTATTGCATTATGTATTAGTGTGTTATAGTGTGTGTCAGTGTATTGCATTATGTATTAGTGTGTTATAGTGTGTGTCAGTGTATTGCATTATGTATTAGTGTGTTATAGTGTGTGTCAGTGTATTGCATTATGTATTAGTGTGTTATAGTGTGTGTCAGTGTATTGCATTATGTATTAGTGTGTTATAGTGTGTGTCAGTGTATTGCATTATGTATTAGTGTGTATAGTGTGTGTCAGTGTATTGCATTATGTATCAGTGTGTTACAGTGTGTCAGTGTATTGCATTATGTATCAGTGTGTTATAGTGTGTATCAGTGTATTGCATTATGTATTAGTGTGTTATAGTGTGTGTCAGTGTATTGCATTATGTATTAGTGTGTTATAGTGTGTGTCAGTGTATTGCATTATGTATCAGTGTGTTACAGTGTGTGTCAGTGTATTGCATTATGTATCAGTGTGTTATAGTGTGTGTCAGTGTATTGCATTATGTATCTAGTGTGTTACAGTAGTGTGTCCAGTGTATTGCATTATGTATTAGTGTGTTATAGTGTGTGTCAGTGTATTATAGTGTGTGTCAGTGTATTGCATTATGTATAAGTGTGTTATAGTGTGTGTCAGTGTATTGCATTATGTATCAGTGTGTTATAGTGTGTATCAGTGTATTGCATTATGTATTAGTGTGTTATGAGTGTGTGTCAGTGTATTGCATTATGTATAGTGTGTTTATAGTGTGTTCAGTGTATTGCATTATGTTTTAGTGTGTTATAGTGTGTGTCAGTGTATTGCATTATGTATTAGTGTGTTATAGTGTGTGTCAGTGTATTGCATTATGTATCAGTGTGTTATAGTGTGTATCAGTGTATTGCATTATGTATTAGTGTGTTATAGTGTGTGTCAGTGTATTGCATTATGTAACAGTGTGTTATAGTGTGTGTCAGTGTATTGCATTATGTATTAGTGTGTTATAGTGTGTCAGTGTATTGCATAATGTATCAGTGTGTTATAGTGTGTGTCAGTGTATTGCATTATGGAATTAGTGTGTTATAGTGTGTGTCAGTGTATTGCATTATGTATTAGTGTGTTATAGTGTGTGTCAGTGTATTGCATTATGTATCAGTAGTGTTACTAGTGTGTATCAGTGTATTGCATTATGTATTAGTGTGTTTAGTATGTGTCAGTGTATTGCATTATTGTATTAGTGTGTTATAGTGTGTGTCAGTGTATTGCATTATGTATCAGTGTGTTATAGTGTATGTCAGTGTATTGCATTATGTATCAGTGTGTTATAGTATGTGCCAGTGTATTGCATTATGTATTAGTGTGTTATAGTGTGTGTCAGTGTATTGCATTATGTATCAGTGTGTTATAGTGTGTGTCAGTGTATTGCATTATGTATTAGTGTGTTATAGTGTGTGTCAGTGTATTGCATTATGTATCAGTGTGTTATAGTATGTGCCAGTGTATTGCATTATGTATTAGTGTGTTATAGTGTGTGTCAGTGTGTTACAGTGTGTGTCAGTGTATTGCATTATGTATTAGTGTGTTATAGTGTGTATCAGTGTATTGCATTATGTATTAGTGTGTTATAGTGTGTGTCAGTGTATTGCATTATGTATTAGTGTGTTATAGTGTGTGTCAGTGTATTGCATTATGTATTAGTGTGTTATAGTGTGTGTCAGTGTATTGCATTATGTATTAGTGTGTTATAGTGTGTCAGTGTATTGCATTATGTATTAGTGTGTTATAGTGTGTGTCAGTGTATTGTATTATGTATTAGTGTGTTATAGTGTGTGTCAGTGTATTGTATTAGTGTGTTATAGTGTGTGTCAGTGTATTGCATTATGTATTAGTGTGTTATAGTGTGTGTCAGTGTATTGTATTAGTGTGTTATAGTGTGTGTCAGTGTATTGCATTATGTATTATTGTGTTATAGTGTGTGTCAGTGTATTGCATTATGTATTAGTGTGTTATAGTGTGTGTCAGTGTATTGCATTATGTATTAGTGTGTTATAGTGTGTCAGTGTATTGCATTATGTATTAGTGTGTTATAGTGTGTGTCAGTGTATTGCATTATGTATTAGTGTGTTATAGTGTGTGTCAGTATGTTATAGTGTGTGTCAGTGTATTGTATTAGTGTGTTATAGTGTGTGTCAGTGTATTGTATTAGTGTGTTACAGTGTGTGTCAGTGTATTGCATTATGTATTAGTGTGTTATAGTGTGTATCAGTGTATTGCATTATGTATTAGTGTGTTATAGTGTGTGTCAGTGTATTGCATTATGTATCAGTGTGTTATAGTGTGTGTCAGTGTATTGCATTATGTATTAGTGTGTTACAGTGTGTATCAGTGTATTGCATTATGTATTAGTGTGTTATAGTGTGTGTCAGTGTATTGCATTATGTATTAGTGTGTTATAGTGTGTGTCAGTGTATTGCATTATGTATTAGTGTGTTATAGTGTGTGTCAGTGTATTGCATTATGTATTAGTGTGTTATAGTGTGTGTCAGTGTATTGCATTATGTATTAGTGTGTTATAGTGTGTGTCAGTGTATTGCATTATGTATTAGTGTGTTATAGTGTGTGTCAGTGTATTGCATTATGTATTAGTGTGTTATAGTATGTATCAGTGTATTGCATTATGTATCAGTGTGTTACAGTGTGTCAGTGTATTGCATTTTGTATCAGTGTGTTATAGTGTGTATCAGTGTATTGCATTATGTATTAGTGTGTTATAGTGTGTGTCAGTGTATTGCATTATGTATCAGTGTGTTATAGTGTGTGTCAGTGTATTGCATTATGTATCAGTGTGTTACAGTGTGTCAGTGTATTGCATTATGTATCAGTGTGTTATAGTGTGTGTCAGTGTATTGCATTATGTATCAGTGTGTTATAGTATGTGCCAGTGTATTGCATTATGTATTAGTGTGTTATAGTGTGTGTCAGTGTGTTATAGTGTGTGTCAGTGTATTGCATTATGTATCAGTATGTTACAGTGTGTGTCAGTGTATTGCATTATGTATTAGTGTGTTATAGTGTGTGTCAGTGTATTGCATTATGTATTAGTGTGTTATAGTGTGTGTCAGTGTATTGCATTATGTATTAGTGTGTTATAGTGTGTGTCAGTGTGTTATAGTGTGTGTCAGTGTATTGCATTATGTATTAGTGTGTTATAGTGTGTATCAGTGTATTGCATTATGTATTAGTGTGTTATAGTGTGTGTCAGTGTATTGCATTATGTATTAGTGTGTTACAGTGTGTGTCAGTGTATTGCATTATGTATCAGTGTGTTATAGTGTGTGTCAGTGTGTTATAGTGTGTGTCAGTGTGTTATAGTGTGTCAGTGTATTGCATTATGTATTAGTGTGTTATAGTGTGTCAGTGTATTGCATTATGTATCAGTGTGTTATAGTGTGTGTCAGTGTGTTATAGTGTGTCAGTGTATTGCATTATGTATTAGTGTGTTATAGTGTGTCAGTGTATTGCATTATGTATTAGTGTGTTATAGTGTGTCAGTGTGTTGCATTATGTATCAGTGTGTTATAGTGTGTATCAGTGTATTGCATTATGTATTAGTGTGTTATAGTGTGTGTCAGTGTATTGCATTATGTATTAGTGTGTTATAGTGTGTCAGTGTATTGCATTATGTATTAGTGTGTTATAGTGTGTGTCAGTGTATTGCATTATGTATTAGTGTGTTATAGTGTGTCAGTTGTATTGATTATTTGTAAGTGTGTTATGTGTGTGTCAGTGTATTGCATTATGTTTAGTGTGTTTAGGTGAGTGTCAGTATGTATAGAGTGTGTCAGAGACTTGTATTAGTGTGGTTATAGAGTGTGTCAGTGTATCATTATGTATTAGTGTGTTATAGTGTGTGTCAGTGTATTTGCATTATGTATTAGTGTGTTATAGGTGTGTGTCAGTGTATTGCCTTGAATTAGTTGTGTTATAGTTGTGTGTCAGTTGTATTGCCTTATGTATAAGTGTGTATAGTGTGTGTCACTGTGTATTGTATAGAGTGTTACTAGTGTGTGTCAGTGTATTGCAACTTATGTATTAGTGTGTTATAGTGTGTAGTCAGTGTATTGCATTATGTATTAGTGTGTTATAGTGTGTGTCAGTGTATTGCATTACGTATCAGTGTGTTATAGTGCTGTGTCAGTGTATTGCATTATGTATTAGTGTGTTATAGTGTGTGTCAGTGTGTTATAGTGTGTTATAGTGTGTGTCAGTGTATTGCATTATGTATTAGTGTGTTATAGTGTGTGTGTCAGTGTATTGCATTATGTATTAGTGTGTTATAGTGTGTCAGTGTATTGCATTATGTATTAGTGTGTTATAGTGTGTGTCAGTGTATTGCATTATGTATTAGTGTGTTATAGTGTGTATCAGTGTATTGCATTATGTATTAGTGTGTTATAGTGTGTGTCAGTGTATTGCATTATGTATTAGTGTGTTATAGTGTGTGTCAGTGTGTTATAGTGTGTGTCAGTGTATTGCATTATGTATTAGTGTGTTATAGTGTGTGTCAGTGTATTGCATTATGTATTAGTGTGTTATAGTGTGTGTCAGTGTATTGCATTATGTATTAGTGTGTTATAGTGTGTATCAGTGTATTGCATTATGTATTAGTGTGTTATAGTGTGTCAGTGTATTGCATTATGTATTAGTGTGTTATAGTGTGTGTCAGTGTATTGTATTATGTATTAGTGTGTTATAGTGTGTGTCAGTGTATTGTATTAGTGTGTTATAGTGTGTGTCAGTGTATTGCATTATGTATTAGTGTGTTATAGTGTGTGTCAGTGTATTGTATTAGTGTGTTATAGTGTGTGTCAGTGTATTGCATTATGTATTATTGTGTTATAGTGTGTGTCAGTGTATTGCATTATGTATTAGTGTGTTATAGTGTGTGTCAGTGTATTGCATTATGTATTAGTGTGTTATAGTGTGTCAGTGTATTGCATTATGTATTAGTGTGTTATAGTGTGTGTCAGTGTATTGCATTATGTATTAGTGTGTTATAGTGTGTGTCAGTATGTTATAGTGTGTGTCAGTGTATTGTATTAGTGTGTTATAGTGTGTGTCAGTGTATTGTATTAGTGTGTTATAGTGTGTGTCAGTGTATTGCATTATGTATTAGTGTGTTATAGTGTGTGTCAGTGTATTGTATTAGTGTGTTATAGTGTGTGTCAGTGTATTGCATTATGTATTAGTGTGTTATAGTGTGTGTCAGTGTATTGTATTAGTGTGTTATAGTGTGTGTCAGTGTATTGCATTATGTATTAGTGTGTTATAGTGTGTCAGTGTATTGCATTATGTATTAGTGTGTTATAGTGTGTGTCAGTGTATTGCATTATGTATTAGTGTGTTATAGTGTGTGTCAGTGTATTGCATTATGTATTAGTGTGTTATAGTGTGTGTCAGTGTATTGCATTATGTATTAGTGTGTTATAGTGTGTGTCAGTGTATTGCATTATGTATTAGTGTGTTATAGTGTGTGTCAGTGTATTGCATTATGTATTAGTGTGTTATAGTGTGTATCAGTGTATTGCATTATGTATTAGTGTGTTATAGTGTGTGTCAGTGTATTGCATTATGTATCAGTGTGTTATAGTGTGTATCAGTGTATTGCATTATGTATTAGTGTGTTATAGTATGTGCCAGTGTATTGCATTATGTATTAGTGTGTTATAGTGTGTGTCAGTGTGTTATAGTGTGTGTCAGTGTATTGCATTATGTATCAGTATGTTACAGTGTGTGTCAGTGTATTGCATTATGTATTAGTGTGTTATAGTGTGTATCAGTGTATTGCATTATGTATTAGTGTGTTATAGTGTGTGTCAGTGTATTGCATTATGTATTAGTGTGTTATAGTGTGTGTCAGTGTATTGCATTATGTATCAGTGTGTTATAGTGTGTATCAGTGTATTGCATTATGTATTAGTGTGTTATAGTGTGTGTCAGTGTATTGCATTATGTATCAGTGTGTTATAGTGTGTCAGTGTATTGCATTATGTATCAGTGTGTTATAGTGTGTGTCAGTGTATTGCATTATGTATTATTGTGTTATAGTGTGTGTCAGTGTATTGCATTATGTATTAGTGTGTTATAGTGTGTGTCAGTGTATTGCATTATGTATTAGTGTGTTATAGTGTGTGTCAGTGTATTGCATTATGTATCAGTATGTTACAGTGTGTCAGTGTATTGCATTATGTATTAGTGTGTTATAGTGTGTCAGTGTATTGCATTATGTATTAGTGTGTTATAGTGTGTGTCAGTGTATTGCATTATGTATCAGTGTGTTATAGTGTATGTCAGTGTATTGCATTATGTATCAGTGTGTTATAGTATGTGCCAGTGTATTGCATTATGTATTAGTGTGTTATAGTGTGTGTCAGTGTATTGCATTATGTATCAGTGTGTTATAGTGTGTGTCAGTGTATTGCATTATGTATTAGTGTGTTATAGTGTGTGTCAGTGTATTGCATTATGTATCAGTGTTATAGTATGTGCCAGTGTATTGCATTATGTATTAGTGTGTTATAGTGTGTGTCAGTGTATTGCATTATGTATCAGTATGTTACAGTGTGTGTCAGTGTATTGCATTATGTATTAGTGTGTTATAGTGTGTATCAGTGTATTGCATTATGTATTAGTGTGTTATAGTGTGTGTCAGTGTATTGCATTATGTATTAGTGTGTTATAGTGTGTGTCAGTGTATTGCATTATGTATTAGTGTGTTATAGTGTGTGTCAGTGTATTGCATTATGTATTAGTGTGTTATAGTGTGTGTCAGTGTATTGCATTATGTATCAGTGTGTTATAGTGTATGTCAGTGTATTGCATTATGTATCAGTGTGTTATAGTATGTGCCAGTGTATTGCATTATGTATTAGTGTGTTATAGTGTGTGTCAGTGTATTGCATTATGTATCAGTGTGTTATAGTGTGTGTCAGTGTATTGCATTATGTATTAGTGTGTTATAGTGTGTGTCAGTGTATTGCATTATGTATCAGTGTTATAGTATGTGCCAGTGTATTGCATTATGTATTAGTGTGTTATAGTGTGTGTCAGTGTGTTATAGTGTGTGTCAGTGTATTGCATTATGTATCAGTATGTTACAGTGTGTGTCAGTGTATTGCATTATGTATTAGTGTGTTATAGTGTGTATCAGTGTATTGCATTATGTATTAGTGTGTTATAGTGTGTGTCAGTGTATTGCATTATGTATTAGTGTGTTATAGTGTGTGTCAGTGTGTTATAGTGTGTGTCAGTGTATTGCATTAAGTAATCACAAGATGCTGAATACAGCGCTCACCTGGGTAGATGCACAGACACGCAACCGGCACTACGGAGAGTGGGTGGGGACATATCCTATTATTAGAGTCCAATGATCAGGCTGCTACATTGGGCGGAACTGCCACATACGCTCCAAACAGCATACTGAGTATTGAATAGTTCTCAAGGTAATAGCGCTCTGAATCCAGGACACAAACCCTTCCAAACATGTATATAGATAAAACATCCAATATTTATTCATGAGTTAAAATATTCCAATGAAGAACGATACATTTTCCAAGGAAAATAGGAAAAAGCCAGCAGAGACTAATCCAACAGGTCACTGAACAGATCCTCACGCAGACTCATTTCGTGCGCATGCGCACTTGTTCACTGCTTACCTGGGGATCTGTTCAGGCACTTTTTAAGGCTGTTCAATAAATTACTTCCAAAACTTCGAAACCTGATTGGTAGCTATCACCAAACCTTAGTCCTTGAATGATAATTCAAAGTCTATAAACATTAAAAGATCTTTGAGTCAAAATATTCAAAAGCACTTACTAATTATCAAAATGGTCAAACAAAAGCCAAACTTAAACAATAATAATCAATTATAGCTTTTGAACACATTTATATAAATTATAATAAAGTGAAACCATTAATAATGTGCATATTAAATATTAGCATAGTAACACATATCTAGACCATTTAGTATATTTAAATGGGGATGCGCAGACCAAGCAGAGAAATCCAAGCCATGTATAAATTCAAATACGTGTTAGTAAATAAAGTCACCGATATTGTAAGGTGTATAATTCTATACACATAAAATGTCTAAATATACAATGTGCATATATTATAAAGAGCCAGTCAATAAGGACTACATAGATATGTATGTGTACAAGTGTAATAAGAGGTGGTGAGGCAGATTTAAATTATTGTATCCATCATCATTTAAAGCAACAGACCATTTATATTAATTGTATCACATCTCCAAAGACTCCATATTAAACAAAGACATCTATGTCCCTTCTCATATTAAGACCACCTGGATCACTAGTGTGGAGAGTAAACATCCAGAAGATCTCCCTTTTGTTGAGAAACATCTTTCTATTGCTACCTCTTTTTCACTTAGTTATGTAGTCAATCCCTTGAATCTTAAAGGGACGAAACATCAGAGTTGTGGACCCTTTTAAAGTGCCTGGATACTAAAGTATCTGTCTCTGTGTCGTCAATTGATCTGAGATGTTGAAGGAATCTGTCCTTAAGGGATCTTTTGTTTTTTTTACATTTTTTCACAAGTGAGTAAATACACCACATGTGTGGTAGAGCAATTTATGAAAAAGGTAATGTCATATAGTGATGTCGCGAACCTAAAATTTTCGGTTCGCGAACTCGAACTTCCGGTATTGTTCGCGAACCGCGCGAATCGCCATTGAATTCAATAGGCAGGCGAACTTTAAAACCTACAAGGACTCTTTCTGGCCACAATAGTGATGGAAAAGTTGTTTCAAGGGTACTAACACCTGGACTGTTGCATGCTGGAGGGGGATCCCTGGCAAAACTCACATGGAAAATTACATAGTTGATGCAGAGTCTGCTTTTAAGCCATAATGGGTCTAAATCAACTAACATTCCCAAAGTGGCTGTCTCAAAACATCCCGGACAGAAGATAGATTGATAGTGATAGATAGGATAGATAGATAGATAGATAGATAGATATACATAGATTGATAGTTAGATAGAATCGATAGAAGAGAAATAGATAGATTTGTTAGATATATAATTACCCAAATAAATTCTAATAATCAAACATGCGTTCTTGGACTCAACTAGCTTGTGTCAATTAGTACTTTTCTTAGCACTTTAATCCCTGTTCCCACCCCCCCCTATCGGGGGAGTTCTATATGGCCTGCCAGATTACCCTGAAAAATTATAATAATAAGACATGTGGTCTGCTACCTATTTTAACGAGGTTGTGTTTTAAGTACTACCATTCTTAGCACTTTAATCTCTGTAACTCCCCCTATTTGGTGATGTCTATACGGCCTGGATGATTACCCATACAAAATATAATAATAAGACATCTGCTCTTGGTCTGCGACCCATGGTAACTATGTTGTGTTAATTAGTAATGTCCTTCGCATTTTAATAGCTGTTACTCATACTCACCCTATCGGTGGAGGTCTATATGGCCTGCATGATTACTTGATTAATTTTAATTTTTAATTATTAGAATACTGTCACAACAAATATGATTGGTGTAAATATTTTTTAAGTAGGCCTGGCACACAGGCTTGGAAGGCTGTAGAAAAGTGCAATTCAAAGGCATGAGCAAACTGAGGGTTAAGATCATCAACAATAAAGATTTTTTTAATTTTAATTAGTAACTATACTGTGACAAAAAATTAGGATTGGTGTAAATAGTTGGCAAGACGGCCTGGCACAAAAGGATGGCAGGCAGGATGGAGATGCAATTCAAGGACACTAGGAGACTGATTACTGACAGTCTAAACAGTGATGATTGACAATTTTTGCAATACTGTTAACAGAAATATGATTGGTGACAACAATTGGCTAGGTGGGGGCCTGGCTCACAGCAGGCTGCAAGGCAGGAGGAAAGTGCTATTCAATGGCACCAGCAAACTGAGGATTCAAATCACAGCAACTATTACCAAAAATTTTAATTTTTAATTATTAGAATACTGTCACAACAAATATGATTGGTGTAAATATTTTTTAAGTAGGCCTGGCACACAGGCTTGGAAGGCTGTAGAAAAGTGCAATTCACTTTTTTAAAAAAAAATTTTTATTTAAATTAATAACTATACTGTCTGACTGTGACAACAATTATGATTGGTGTAAATAGTTGGCTAGACGGCCTGGCACAAAAGGCTGGCAGTGGCAGGCAGGAGGTAAATGAAATTCAATGGCCCTAGGAGACTGAATATTTGCAGTCCAAAAAATTATGTTTTTTTTTTTTTTTTTATTACTGTTACAAGAAATATGATTTGTGGCACTAATTGGCTAGTTGGGCCTGGCACACAGGCTGGCAGATATGAGTCGTGGATGGTAGGTAGGGCAGCAATTTAACACAGTATGCTGTGTAAGTGACAAAAACACAGGACTGATAGAAAATTAAGTTACATTACACTAGCAAAATATTTTAAAATTTTATATTTTAATATTAAAATTATTTTAAGAAGTGCAATGCACATATGACTCTATGAGTGGTCGCACTGGCTGGCTGCTACGTAGGGCAGCAATTAACAACAGTATGCTGTGTAAGTCAGATAGACAGTTAGACACAGGCCTGATAGAAAATACAATTAGATTACACTAGCATAATGATTTAAAGACTTTTTTTTGGAAATTTTAAGAAAAAGGTTAAGCACATACATATGAGTCGTGGATGATAGCCTTGGAAGGGCAGCTATTAAAAACAGTAGGCTATGTATGTCGGATACACACACGCCTGATAGAAAATACTATTAGATTACACTAGAAAAATGATTGAAATTATTTTTTGGGGGGGGAAATTAAAAAAAGGTTAAACACATATGAGTCGTGGCTCATAGACTAGGGAGGGCAGCAAGTAAACACAGTAGGCTCTCTATGGCCTAGATTTAGAGTTCGGCGGTAGCCGTCAAAACCAGCGTTAGAGGCTCCTAACGCTGGTTTTGGGCGCCCGCTGGTATTTGGAGTCAGTGATTAAAGGGTCTAACGCTCACTTTTCAGCCGCGACTTTTCCATACCGCAGATCCCCCTACGCCATTTGCGTAGCCTATCTTTTCAATGGGATCTTCCTAACGCCGGTATTTAGAGTCGTTTCTGCAGTGAGCGTTAGAGCTCTAACGACAAGATTCCAGCCGCCTGAAAATAGCAGGAGTTAAGAGCTTTCTGGCTAACGCCGGTTTCTAAAGCTCTTAACTACTGTACCCTAAAGTACACTAACACCCATAAACTACCTATGTACCCCTAAACCGAGGTCTCCCCACACCACCGTCACTCGATTAAAATTTTTAACCCCTAATCTGCCGACCGCCACCTACGTTATATTTATGTACCCCTAATCTGCTGCCCCTAACCCCGCCGACCCCTGTATTATATTTATTCACCCCTAACCTGCCCCCCACAACGTCGCCGCCAGCTACTTACAATAATTAACCCCTAATCTTCCGACCGCAAATCGCCGCCACCTACGTTATCCCTATGTACCCCTAATCTGCTGCCCCTAACACCGCCGACCCCTATATTATATTTATTAACCCCTAATCTGCCCCCCTCAACGTCGCCGACACCTGCCTACACTTATTAACCCCTAATCTGCCGAGCGGACCTGAGCGCTACTATAATAAAGTTATTAACCCCTAATCCGCCTCACTAACCCTATCATAAATAGTATTAACCCCTAATCTGCCCTCCCTAACATCGCCGACACCTACCTTCAATTATTAACCCCTAAACTTCCGATCGGAGCTCACCGCTATTCTAATAAATGGATTAACCCCTAAAGCTAAGTCTAACCCTAACACTAACACCCCCCTAAGTTAAATATAATTTTTATCTAACGAAATAAATTAACTCTTATTAAATAACTTATTTCTATTTAAAGCTAAATACTTACCTGTAAAATAAATCCTAATATAGCTACAATATAAATTATAATTATATTATAGCTATTTTAGGATTAATATTTATTTTACAGGTAACTTTGTATTTATTTTAACCAGGTACAATAGCTATTAAATAGTTAAGAACTATTTAATAGTTACCTAGTTAAAATAATAACAAATTTACCTGTAAAATAAATCCTAATCTAAGTTATAATTAAACCTAACACTACCCTATCAATAAAATAATTAAATAAACTACCTACAATTACCTAACACTACACTATCAATAAATAAATTAAACACAATTGCTACAAATAAATACAATTAAATAAACTAGCTAAAGTACAAAAAATAAAAAAGAACTAAGTTACAGAAAATAAAAAAATATTTACAAACATAAGAAAAATATTACAACAATTTTAAACTAATTACACCTACTCTAAGCCCCCTAATAAAATAACAAAGCCCCCCAAAATAAAAAATTCCCTACCCTATTCTAAATTAAAAAAGTTACAAGCTCTTTTACCTTACCAGCCCTGAACAGGGCCCTTTGCGGGGCATGCCCCAAGAATTTCAGCTCTTTTGCCTGTAAAAAAAAACATACAATACCCCCCCCCAACATTACAACCCACCACCCACATACCCCTAATCTAACCCAAACCCCCCTTAAATAAACCTAACACTAAGCCCCTGAAGATCTTCCTACCTTGTCTTCACCATCCAGGTATCACCGATCCGTCCTGGCTCCAAGATCTTCATCCAACCCAAGCGGGGGTTGGCGATCCATAATCCGGTGCTCCAAAGTCTTCCTCCTATCCGGCAAGAAGAGGACATCCGGACCGGCAAACATCTTCTCCAAGCGGCATCTTCGATCTTCTTCCATCCGGTGCGGAGAGGGTCCATCTTGAAGCAGGCGACGCGGATCCATCCTCTTCTTCCGATGTCTCCCGACTAATGACGGTTCCTTTAAGGGACGTCATCCAAGATGGCGTCCCTCGAATTCCGATTGGCTGATAGGATTCTATCAGCCAATCGGAATTAAGGTAGGAATTTTCTGATTGGCTGATGGAATCAGCCAATCAGAATCAAGTTCAATCCGATTGGCTGATCCAATCAGCCAATCAGATTGAGCTCACATTCTATTGGCTGTTCCGATCAGCCAATAGAATGCGAGCTCAATCTGATTGGCTGATGGGATCGGCCAATCGGATTGAACTTGATTCTGATTGGCTGATTCCATCAGCCAATCAGAAAATTCCTACCTTAATTCCGATTGGCTGATAGAATCCTATCAGCCAATCGGAATTCGAGGGACGCCATCTTGGATGACGTCCCTTAAAGGAACCGTCATTAGTCGGGAGACATCGGAAGAAGAGGATGGATCCGCGTCGCCTGCTTCAAGATGGACCCTCTCCGCACCGGATGGAAGAAGATCGAAGATGCCGCTTGGAGAAGATGTTTGCCGGTCCGGATGTCCTCTTCTTGCCGGATAGGAGGAAGACTTTGGAGCACCGGATTATGGATCGCCAACCCCCGCTTGGGTTGGATGAAGATCTTGGAGCCAGGACGGATCGGTGATACCTGGATGGTGAAGACAAGGTAGGAAGATCTTCAGGGGCTTAGTGTTAGGTTTATTTAAGGGGGGTTTGGGTTAGATTAGGGGTATGTGGGTGGTGGGTTGTAATGTTGGGGGGGGGGGTATTGTATTTATTCTTTTACAGGCAAAAGAGCTGAAATTCTTGGGGCATGCCCCGCAAAGGGCCCTGTTCAGGGCTGGTAAGGTAAAAGAGCTTGTAACTTTTTTAATTTAGAATAGGGTAGGGAATTTTTTATTTTGGGGGGCTTTGTTATTTTATTAGGGGGCTTAGAGTAGGTGTAATTAGTTTAAAATTGTTGTAATATTTTTCTTATGTTTGTAAATATTTTTTTATTTTCTGTAACTTAGTTCTTTTTTATTTTTTGTACTTTAGCTAGTTTATTTAATTGTATTTATTTGTAGCATTTGTGTTTAATTAATTTATTGATAGTGTAGTGTTAGGTTAATTGTAGGTAATTGTAGGTAGTTTATTTAATTATTTTATTGATAGGGTAGTGTTAGGTTTAATTATAACTTAGGTTAGGATTTATTTTACAGGTAAATTTGTTATTATTTTAACTAGGTAACTATTAAATAGTTCTTAACTATTTAATAGCTATTGTACCTGGTTAAAATAATTACAAAGTTGCCTGTAAAATAAATATTAATCCTAAAATAGCTATAATATAATTATAATTTATATTGTAGCTATATTAGGATTTATTTTACAGGTAAGTATTTAGCTTTAAATAGGAATAAGTTATTTAATAAGAGTTAATTTATTTCGTTAGATAAAAATTATATTTAACTTAGGGGGGTGTTAGTGTTAGGGTTAGACTTAGCTTTAGGGGTTAATCCATTTATTAGAATAGCGGTGAGCTCCGATCGGAAGTTTAGGGGTTAATAATTGAAGGTAGGTGTCGGCGATGTTAGGGAGGGCAGATTAGGGGTTAATACTATTTATGATAGGGTTAGTGAGGCGGATTAGGGGTTAATAACTTTATTATAGTAGCGCTCAGGTCCGCTCGGCAGATTAGGGGTTAATAAGTGTAGGTAGGTGTCGGCGACGTTGTGGGGGGCAGATTAGGGGTTAATAAATATAACATAGGGGTCGGCGATGTTAGGGCAGCAGATTAGGGGTACATAGGGATAACGTAGGTGGCGGCGTTTTACGGAGCGGCAGATTAGGGGTTAAAAGTGTAATGCAGGGGTCAGCGATAGCGTGGGCGGCAGATTAGGGGTTAATAAGTGTAAGGCTAGGGGTGTTTAGACTCGGGGTACATGTTAGAGTGTTAGGTGCAGACGTAGGAAGTGTTTCCCCATAGGAAACAATGGGGCTGCGTTAGGAGCTGAACGCGGCTTTTTTGCAGGTGTTAGGTTTTTTTTCAGCTCAAACAGCCCCATTGTTTCCTATGGGAGAATCGTGCACGAGCACGTTTTTGATGCCGGCCGCGTCCGTAAGCAGCTCTGGTATCGAGAGTTGCATTTGCGGTAAAAATGCTCTACGCTCCTTTTTTGGAGCCTAACGCAGCATTTGTTTGAACTCTCGATACCAGAGTTAAATTTATGGTGCGGCCAGAAAAAAACCCGCGGAGCGTTAACAGCCCTTCTACCGCCGAACTCTAAATCTAGGCCTATGTTAGCAAAACACACAGGCCGGATAGAAAATTAGATTTGATTATACTAGCAAACAAATTTAAAATTTTTTTTTTTTATATTAAAATTAAGGTGAAAGAAAAATAGATATGAGTGCTGGGTGGCTGCCTGGCACAGACCAATTAACCAAAAGACTGAAAAAAAAAAAGAGGTATATTAATGCTGAGTGAGCCTGACAGACACAGGCCTGATAGTAAATGTAATTAGATTACTCTAGAAAAATATTTTTTTGTGTTTTTTTTTTTAAATTAAAAATAATGTTATAAACGGATATTAACACTGCTGGCTGGCACAGAGCAATGAACCAGAGTATATGCTGTGTGACACTGGCCTGATAGAAAATGAAAAAAAATTACACTAGAAAAATAATTAAATTTTTGGGTTAGTTAAATTTAAACTAATGTTGTTAGGGAGATATCAGTGGTGGCAGTAGTCACAGCATATGCTGTGAGCCTTAAACACACAGCTGAAAGCCAGGCAAATGCTAATAAAAAAAAAAGAAATAAAAAAAAAAAAACGGCACGAAATATAGCCCTAAAAAGGGCTTTTGGGGTGCTGTGCTTGCAGCAGAGATGAGTGGAGTCCTTCTGGACTGTAAATACACTAGCCTAGCTATGTTTTTCCTATGAATGTCAGGAGCAAAAACATAACACGTCCTATCATTAAAAAAGCAAGGTCGTTATGAGTCTAAAATGGCGGATTCCGAGTAGCTGGGAGTGTCTGTGAGGGAGTGTCTGATGTTGATTGGCTCTAATGTGTCAGGCGGCTGTGACATAAAGGGTCAAAGTTTACACAATGATGACACATAGGGGCGGATCGAACATCGCCATGTGTTCGCCCACAAACGCGAACGCGAACAAGCTATGTTCGCTGTGAACCGTTCGTGGGCGAACAGTTCGGGACATCACTAATGTCATATTCCTTTTTAGTAACTTTGGAAAGAAATTTGTCTCCCTCAGTAACAAAGTTACAGGTTTTACAGATAGGACGTCTGCAAAAGCCATTCTTCTTTGTAAGCCAACATGTTTTTTTAGAAGGCCTAATATCTGAGGGGGACAAATGGTTAGCCAAGGTTTTGCCTCTTTGGGGAATAACGTCACACCCTGATTTTATGATTTCTTTAATAATAGGATCCAAAAAGACGATAGGTAAAGATTCCTATGGTGCACACTTTATTGTATTCTGTGCTGTTAGATGTAAGGAATTTCGGTCTTGTCATTCTAGACTTCTTATTTTTAGGCTTATATTTGAGTAATTGTTCCCTCAGAATAAGGTTGACATTTGCTCTAGCTTTTGCTAAAAGGTCTTGCCTGTAACCACGCTGTATGAATCTCTCTGTGGCTTCGCTTGCCTGCATATGATGTTCTCTAGTACAATTTCTCTTGATACGTATGTACTCCCCTTTGGGGATACCTTTTAGCACATGTCTAGGATGGCAAGACTCACATTTAAGCAACTATTTCCTGCCGTAGCTTTCCTGTTCATTTTTGTTTCTACAAATTGACCTTCTCTACCCACCCCCAGACCGTGAGATCCAGGAAGTTGACACTTTCAGTACTATGTTCACCTGTGAATTCAATACCGCATTTATTGCGGTTCAAGTAACTGCAGAATTGATCTGCCTCCTGATGGTCACAATAGAGAAGAAAAGGTCATCAATGTAGCAATAATATTGAATTATCTTATTCTTGAAAGGATTAGCATCTCCAAAGATGTGGGACATCTATGTCATCCTGTTTATGGGTTGGTGGGAGGAGGGGGCAAACTTGGCCCCCATTGCTGTCCCACGTCTTTGGAGATAATACTCTGTCTGGAACATAAAGTTAAGTTTTAACAGAAACTCAGTAGCTCTGAGAAGAAAAATCTTTGTTGCCAGTTCAAAGTTACTAAAAGTGTCTAAAAAGAACTCTATGGGAGTAATGCCCTTCTGATGGTCTATAGAAGTATATAGTGACGTATATAGTGAAGTCCACAACCATTAACCTATAGTTATATTTCCATTCAAGATTTTTAATTTTATTAATAAATGATGTAGTATCCTGTATGTAACTTGGTAGCTGAGACACAAGTGGCTGCAAAAATGTGTCAACAAGCTCCGATAGGGCCTCATTAAGTGAACGATACTGGCAATAATCGGTCTCCCTGGTGGACAAAGGGGATTTTTGTGGATTTTAGGGAAATGGTGGAAAATAGGGGTAACAGGATGTTGTACAATTAATTTCTCCTCAGTTGACTGTTATGATGTTATTGTATCTAGCATATCTAACAATATCTTTTTGAAATTTATTAGTGGAGTTTTCTGTAAGTTTTGTGTATACATTTTTGTCCCCTAATTGTTTTTAGCTTCCGCTACATATTATGCCCTATTGAGGACCACAACATTCCCGCCTTTGTCTGACGGCCTTATTATGAGATTTTCATTTTCTGATAGTTCTCTAAGGGCAGATTTTTCCTTCAGTGTTACATTTGTATGCTGTTTATTAGTCTTATTTTGGATAGATTCATTTAAGGCCCTAAGTTTAACTTCAATTGTTTTCTGAAAGACATCTAAAACTTTGGAGCGAATGTAGGATAAAATATACTCTTATTTTTTATATGTCTGAGAGAAATATTTCTCTCTTCCAGAAGGTCACCTGAACCTCCAGTCCCTTCTTCTAATAATTTATCTAAGTCTTGTACAGTATTCAATTCTGAGAAATGTAATTCTACTGGAGTTGTAACTTGAACATTAACACCCGCTCCGCTATTTAGGTCAGCATCATTCTGTGGCCCCTCATCATTAGCAAAAAATGCTTTTTCAGCGTAATATTCCTTGCAAATCTGTTAATGACCAGGATTGTCTCAAATATATTGAAATGATGAGAGGGCACAAAGTTAAGACCTTTCGATAGGACATTCACCTGTGTGGAAGTGAGGGAGAAAGAAGACAAGTTAATCACATTTTTATCTATGCATATTTTTTCATCACTTTCTGTGACCTGGTTACATAAGATCGCTGTTGTACTCTGTTGCTCTTTGGGCTTTTTTACGTCCCCCTCTTCTCCCTCTGTGTTTTTTTTCTGCCTGCGTGTACTGTCCTTTGCTTCTTGTTTTTTGACTGTACAGTAGGGATGTCAGGATATTGTATGTCATCCTCTTGTTGTAGTACTGTTGCAGTTACTCCTTCACACATCTCCATCCGAAGAGTCACACTCGTATTCTGTATCTGAAAACGTTACGGTTTTGCCTTTTTTATTCTTTTTTCCAGTTTAAAGCTTTATTTCTATTTTTTATATTTCGTTTATATCCATTTCTTGAGTAATCCTCCTGTGTCCATTTGTACACTTGTTTTGAGTCGTAATCTTTCTTAATTTGAACTGCCACAGTTCCCTTTTGAAGGTATCTTAACCTCAAATTGTTTATTGTATTTTTTTTTTGAAGTCTGGATCTTGTTGGTAATCTCTAAATTTCATCTGTGTATCCTTTAATTCTGTTAGCAACTCAATCCTTTGTTGTTTTTTCTAATCGATTAATAAATCAATTAATGCAAATGAGCATGTGTCTAATACTGTGTTCCATTTTGTTATAAAATCTGTATCAGATACAGCAAGTGATGGAAATTTCCTTATGCGTAACCCCCGTGGGATAAGTTTTTCATGTCTGTATAGTAAAAATGATTTGATATCAAGATCTAATTTGATGTCTTTTTCTTAAAGCGTCCATTTAAAAAAAAAAAAAATAGACTGTCCAAAGTGTGTACAATTTCATTATAAAAGTCAGTTGTATTATTATTATCGGTTATTTGTAGAGCGCCAACAGATTCCGCAGCGCTATAAACAAAGGGGTAGTACAACAAAACAATTATAGGGTAGAGGGCCCTGCCAAGAGTTGCACTGTTGTAGTCAGCTCTTAAGAAGGTGATCTACAAATAGCTGGACTTTTAGGCTTACATGCTTAGGGGGTTCAGGGGATTGCAGTGGAGGAGAGGAACTGGTATTAGGAAAGGTTAGTGTAGATTGTATGCGTCCCTGAACAGTAGAGTCTTTAGGGAGCACTTGAAGCTTTTAAAACTAGAAGAGAGTCTTGTGGAGCGAGGCAGAGAGTTCCACAAGATGGGAGCCAGTCTGGAGAAGTCCTGTAAACGGGAGTGTGATGAGGTGACAAGAGAGGAGAGTAGGAGGTCATGAGTAGAGCGAAGGGGACGGGAGGGAGAGTATCTGGAGACAAGGGGGGGTAGTTATCAAGCCGTCAACCTCAAATACGCTGGAATTCCGCAGCGTATTTGTGGCGAGGCTGATTCACCTTAGTTATCAAAGGCTACAGACCGGCAAAAGTAGAATTTTGTGACGTAAACTTCGATCCGCCGGACTCCGTCCGACACAGATCGATTCTTATGTCACTCCAGATGTTCCGCACACAAGTACGGCACAATCGGACTACTTTTGCTAGTTATCAAAAAACTAGCAGGTACGCTCGGCACTTTTCTGGCCCAGCGTACCTGGTTTTCAAACCGCCACCCTGGAGGCGGCGGATCCCATAGGAATCAATGGGAGTCTGACCATAGCGAAAGTACAAGTTCGCTGCTGACGGACATCCCATTGATTTCTATGGGAGCTGTCTGCACCTAACACCCTAACATGTACCCCGAGTCTAAACACCTCTAATCTGTCCCCACTACACCGCCGCAACTAAATAAAGTTATTACCCCCTAAACCGCCGCTCCCGGAGCCCACCGCAAGCTACTCTATACCTATTAACCCCTAAACCGCCGCTCCCTGACCCTGCCGCAACTATAATAAGTGTATTAACCCCTAAACCGCCGCTCCCTGACCCTGCCGCAACCTATATTACATTTATTAACCCCTATCCTGCCCCCCACTACACCGCCGCCACTGTAATAAAATTATTAACCCCTAAACCTAAGTCTAACATTAACCCTAACACCCCCCTAACTTAAATATTAATTAAATAAATCTAAATAATATTTCTATTATTAACTAAGTTAATCCTATTTAAAACTAAATACTTACCTATAAAATAAACCCTAATATAGCTACAATATAAATAATAATTATATTGTAGCTATGTTAGGATCTATTTTTATTTTACAGGCACCTTTCAATTTATTTTAACTAGGTACAATAGTTATTAAATAGTTATTAACTATTTAATACCTACCTATCTAAAATAAAAAGAAATGTACCTGTAAAATAAAAACTAACCTAAGTTACAATTACACCTAACACTACACTATACTTTAATAAATTATTCCTATTTAAAACTAAATACTTACCTGTAAAATAAACCCTAAGATAGCTACAATGTAATTAATAATTACATTGTAGTTATTTTAGGAATTATATTTATTTTACAGGTAACTTTGTATTTATTTTAGCTAGTTAGAATAGTTATTAAATAGTTATTAACTATTTAATAACTACCTAGCTAAAAGAAACACAAAATTACCTGAAAAATAAATCCTAACCTAAGTTACAATTAAACCTAACACTACACTATCATTAAATAAATTAAATAAATTAACTACAAATAACTACAATTAAATACAATTACATAAACTAACTAAAGTACAAAAAATAAAAAAAGCTAAGTTACAAAAAATAAAAAAATAAGTTACAAACATTTAAAAAAATATTACAACAATTTTAAGCTACTTACACCTAATCTAAGCCCCCTAATAAAATAACCCCCCCCCCCAAATAAAAAAATGCCCTACCCTATTCTACATTAAAAAAGTTCAAAGCTCTTTTACCTTACCAGCCCTTAAAAGGGCCTTTTGTGGGGGCATGCCCCAAAGAGTTCAGCTCTTTTGCCTGTAAAAGAAAAATACAACCCCCCCCCAACATTAAAACCCACCACCCACATACCCATAATCTAACCCAAACCCCCCTTAAAATAACCTAACACTAATCCCCTGAAGATCATCCTACCTTTAGTTGTCTTCACTCAGCCGAGCCACCGATGGAACTGAAGAGGACATCCGGACCGGCAGAAGTGATCATCCAAGGGGCGCTGAAGAAATCTTCCATCCGATGAAGTGATCCTCCAAGCGGCGCTGAAGAAATCTTCCATCCGGGCGAGGTCATCTTCCAAGAGACGCTGAAGAAGTCTTCTATCCGGGCGAGGTCATCTTCGAAGCTGGGTCTTGAATCTTCATCCCGCCGACGCGGAACATCCTTCTTTCCCGACGGACTACCGACGAATGAAGGCTCCTTTAAGGGACGTCATCCAAGATGGCGTCCCTTCAATTCCGATTGGCTGATAGGAAAAATCTGATTGGCTGATTGAATCAGCCAATCAGATTCAAGTTCAATCCGATTGGCTGATCCAATCAGCCAATCAGATTGAGCTCGCATTCTATTGGCTGATCGGAACAGCCAATAGAATGCGAGCTCAATCTGATTGGCTGACTGGATCAGCCAATCGGATTGAACTTGAATCTGATTGGCTGATTCAATCAGCCAATCAGATTTTTCCTACCTTAATTCCGATTGGCTGATAGAATCCTATCAGCCAATCGGAATTGAAGGGAAGATTGAAGGGAAGATTTCTTCAGCGCCCCTTGGATGATCACTTCTGCCGGTCCGGGTCTCCTCTTCAGTTCCATCGGTGGCTCGGCTGAGTGAAGACGACTAAAGGTAGGATGATCTTCAGGGGATTAGTGTTAGGTTATTTTAAGGGGGGTTTGGTTTAGATTAGGGGTATGTGGGTGGTGGGTTTTAATGTTGGGGGGGGTTGTATTTTTCTTTTACAGGCAAAAGAGCGGAATTCTTTGGGGCATGCCCCCACAAAAGGCCCTTTTAAGGGCTGGTAAGGTAAAACAGCTTTGAACTTTTTTAATGTAGAATAGGGTAGGGCATTTTTTTATTTTGGGGGGGTTTGTTATTTTATTAGGGGGCTTAGATTAGGTGTAAGTAGCTTAAAATTGTTGTAATATTTTTTTAAATGTTTGTAACTTATTTTTTTATTTTTTGTAACTTAGCTTTTTCTATTTTTTGTACTTTAGTTAGTTTATGTAATTGTATTTAATTGTAGTTATTTGTAGGTAGTTTATTTAATTTATTTAATGATAGTGTAGTGTTAGGTTTAATTGAAACTTAGGTTAGGATTTATTTTACAGGTAATTTTGTATTTCTTTTAGCTAGGTAGTTATTAAATAGTTAATAACTATTTAATAACTATTCTAACTAGCTAAAATAAATACAAAGTTACCTGTAAAATAAATATAAATCCTAAGATAGCTACAATGTAATTATAATTTATATTGTAGCTATATTAGGGTTTATTTTACAGGTAAGTATTTAGTTTTAAATAGGAATAATTTATTAAAGTATAGTGTAGTGTTAGGTGTAATTGTAACTTAGGTTAGTTTTTATTTTACAGGTACATTTCTCTTTATTTTAGCTAGGTAAGCTATTAAATAGTTAATAACTATTTAATAGCTATTGTACCTAGTTAAAATAAATACAAAGTTACCTGTAAAATAAAAATAAATCCTAACATAGCTACAATATAATTATTATTTATATTGTAGCTATATTAGGGTTTATTTTATAGGTAAGTATTTAGTTTTAAATAGGATTAACTTAGTTAATAATAGAAATATGATTTAGATTTATTTAATTAATATTTAAGTTAGGGGGTGTTAGGGTTAGTGTTAGACTTAGGTTTAGGGGTTAATAATTTTATTACAGTGGCGGCGGTGTAGTGGGGGGCAGGATAGGGGTTAATAAATTTATTATAGGTGGCGACGGTGTAGGGGGGGCAGGATAGGGGTTAATAAATTTAATATAGGTTGCGGCAGGGTCAGGGAGCGGCGGTTTAGGGGTTAAACTATTTAGTTGCGGCGAGGTGCGGGATCAGCAGGATAGGGGTTAATAACTTTATTATAGAGGGCGACGGTATAGGGGGGGCAGGATAGGGGTTACTAGGTATAATGTAGGTGGCAGCGGTGTCCGGGAGCGGCGGTTAAGGGGTTAATACATTTATAAGACTTGCGGGGGGGTCTAGGAGCGGCGGTTTAGGGGTTAGTAACTTTATTTAGTTGCGGGGGGCTCCGGTATAGGGGGTAGAACAGTGTAGTTTAGTGTGGTTGCTTAGTGACAGGCTAGCAAGAAAGCTGTCAAACAGCCGAAGAGCAGCGAGATCGGATGAGTGATAACTCTCACAGTCCGCTGCTCATCGCCCCGCGGCTTTTTGACAGCTTTACTTGATAACTTAGGCAAATTTTTTCAGGTCCGCGGCGGCGAAGGTAGGCGAGCTTAGGCGGGCGTATTGGGCCGGCGAAGGCAGGAAAGTTGACACGTTGATAACTACCCCCCAAGGTCTGAGATGTAGGGAGGAGCAGTGCAGTTGAGGGCTTTGTATGTAAGAGTTAGAGTTTTGTGTTTGATCCTAGAGGCAAGAGGAAGCCAGTGAAGGGATTGGCAGAGAGGAGCAGCAGATGAAGAGCGACGTGTAAGGAAGATGAGTCTGGCAGAGACATTCATTATGGATTGTAAGGGAGCTAGGCGGCAGGTGGGGAGACCAGAGAGGACAGAGTTGCAGTAATCAAGGCGGGAAAGAATGAGAGAGTGGATTAAAATCTTAGTTGTGTCTTGTGTAAGGAAGTGTCTAATTTTAGAGATGTTTTTAAAGGTGGAAGCGGCAGGCTGTAGCCAAGGACTGAATGTGAGGAGTGAAGGAAAGATCTGAGTCAAATGTGACCCAGAGACATCGGGCATGCGGGGTAGGGGTAATGATGGAGTTGTCGACAGTTATAGAGAGATTGGGGGTGGAGATTTTGGAAGAAGGGGGGAAAATGAGGAGCTCAGTTTTGGAGAGATTAAGCTTAAGGTAGTGAGAGGACATCCAGGAAGAGATGTGAGAAAGACCGTTAGTGACACGGGTTAGCAAGGAAGGAGATAGGTCTGGTGCAGAGAAGTAGATTTGGGTGTCATTGGCATACAAATGATATTGGAAACCGTGGGACTTAATAAGGGAACCTAGTGATGACGTATAGATTGAGAAGAGAAGGGGACCGAGGACAGAGCCTTGCTGAACTCCGACAGAAAGTGGTGATGGGGCAGAGGAGGCCCCAGAGAAGGCTAAACTGAAGGTATGGTTTGATAGGTAGGAAGAGAGCCACGAAAGGGCTGTGTCACAGATGCCGAAGGATTGGAGGGTTTGGAACAAGAGAGGGTGGTCGACAGTGTCAAAGGCTGCGGACAGATCAAGGAGGATAAGCAGAGAGAAGTGGCCTTTTGATTTAGCTGTAAGTAGGTCGTTGGTGACCTTAACAATAGCTGTCTCTGTGGAGTGATAGGGACGAAATCCAGATTGCAGCGGGTCAAGAAGGGAGTTTAACGTAAGGAAATGGGATAGGCGTGCATATACTAGTTTTTCGAGAAGCTTTGAAGCAAGAGGGAGGAGGGAAATTGGGCGGTAGTTGGATGGGGAAGTAGGATCAAGGGAAGGTTTTTTGAGGATAGGTGTGACCAGTGCATGTTTCATCAATGAGGGAAATGTGCCAGTGCTGAGGGAGAGGTTGAAAATGTGTGTTAGTATAGGGGTAAGGGTAGCAGAGAGTGAGGGGAGCAGCTGTGAGGGGATAGGGTCAAGGGGACAGGTAGTGAGGTGAGAGCGCAGTATAAGTGCCGAAACTTCTTCCTCAGTAACAGGGGAGAATGAACTAAGTTTCAGGTTATGAGGGTTGTGGTTGTGATTCCTCCATATTATATTTAAGCACTGTAGTACCCTCAACCGGAAAAGCTCTTTATATTCAATTGGGCACAAAGAGACAAGTCTTCAGCCAGTCAACAGAGCCTATGTAAATGCAGATGTATTGAGAGTGATTGGTGATCTGTGCATGTGCTGTTTTGTGTTTAAATATACGCTCAGAGTACACGGTTAAGTGTCCCAATTGCTTCTTTGTAAAAACTGCTGTTATCAGCAAAAGCAGAGAGTTAAATCAATAGATCACTATATGTTTATGAACAACACACACCTGTACTGTCCCAAAGCACAAAAATGGGACAGGCACTTTGGAGGATGGGTGGGGACACATCCCCTTGTAATTATGGGCGGGGACACACCCCCTTGTAATCCAATGATCGGGCCGCTGGGTCAGACAAGACTGCCACACGTGCCTCACTCAGGAATATAAAACAAACCAGTAGTACAGTACACACATTCATATTGCGCAAGGAAGTAGAGGCTGTTAGCCGTTCAGGTACCCTTCCGTTGCGCAATATGAGTGTATTTTTTGTATGAGCCGCTAGAGACTGCCACCCAGTGGTGGTAAGCTTAATGCTCATCTCTTTTGCGGCCCATACCGCTCCCACCGGAGGCTGGTCTCTAGAAGCCTCGGGAGCCCTGCCTGCCCCTCAACCAATCAGACAGGAGCATGTCTGACTGCGGCGGACGGGAATGTGAGGCGCAGAGTGAGAGCAGTGTCTACCGCTGAAACAGGGAGCGGGAGGAAAATGTTGGCACCGTGACTGTGGGGAGAGAGTAGCACACCGAGCCTGAGGCCGCCTGGATCAGGGAGGGCAGAGAGACAGCTAGAGGGAGTGGGAGCCACTGTGTGAACATGTGAGGCCGGTACCCCTGGGCTGGGCATATGTATGTGCATGTGCTGTGCTTATTACAGTGGGTGCTCTGCCACCTATACCCTGTGATGTAGCCAGTCATGTAGGTTCCTCATTTCCCACTGTATTAATTACAATGCATGCGCAGTATGTAGCCTTACTTCCGTGTGTATTCATTAATCTGAGAAACGTCTCCTCTCTGTATTATATAGAGATCACTTAATAGCTCTGATATTATTACAGTGATCTATGTGTATCAGGGCAGGTGATGCTATTGCCACTCTTAAGGTGACGCTTCCACTCTGTGTTGTATTCATCAAACTGAGCTTGCTCTTTACTGCGTGTGCACCAAACTTTCCCAGGTGAAATAAAGGCCCCATAGGGTATTTTGGGGTTCTTGAGGTTTATGTCCTAGTGAGGGTTGTGTCACTTGGGGCACCAACCCTGTGTAATGCCCTCTTAATGTGGGCAGTTTCTGTTCTCACGACCACAGACTCAGTTTTCCAGGTGTTTTGGGGTCTTATAGTGTCCCCAAAAATCACCAAAAAGATTAATTTTTTGTGTGCAAAACTGACTGACAATGCAGCATGACTTTAAATGTGCTTAAAACCATTCTTCACCAGCTCTCAGTAAATTGTTTATGACTTATTCCACGGTTTGTTTGTTTTTATTAAAATCATAGAATATATTTTTTAAAATTAATATTTTTATTAATATTCACATATACATAAAAACAGGCTATACATGAATGGCATTAAATACAAAAAAGGTAAAGAATAGGTTAACAACCAAACATAATGTAATAGGTTATTGGTTCAAAGATTGTAATACAAAATTCTCAGCGCCCTGAGAGAAATGACGATATAAATAACACATCAGTAAACCTGAAGTAAAAGGTAAATCTTTCAGTAATAAGGCACTACAAGGTTATGACTGCATATCTCAACCAATAAACAAGATGATATTTCAGAAAAAAACTTGTAGAAGATGTAGTGAATTATTAGAAGAGTTAAAAATAAAGTGAATATTATTTGCTGCAGGAGAGTTCTGCAGAGGAATTCTGTTTAGCGTTTCATGGTTCAGTGAGTGTAATATATTCCGTGATCAGAGAGTCATCAGGTGCTCTGTACACAACAGGTTTAGGGTCATGAGCTTCCATCCTATTATCTGATTTACATATGACGCAGAGGTGTATGTGTGTATCCTTAGTACTAGAGGTGTCAGTGTATGTGTGTATCCTCAGCCCTAGAGGTGTCAGTGTATGTGTGTATCCTCAGTCCTAGAGGTGTCAGTGTATGTGTGTATCCTCAGTCCTAGAGGTGTCAGTGTATGTGTGTATCCTCAGTCCTAGAGGTGTCAGTGTATGTGTGTATCCTCAGTCCTAGAGGTGTCAGTGTATGTGTGTATCCTCAGCCCTAGAGGTGTCAGTGTATGTGTGTATCCTCAGTACTAGAGGTGTCAGTGTATGTGTGTATCCTCAGCCCTAGAGGTGTCAGTGTATGTGTGTATCCTCAGCCCTAGAGGTGTCAGTGTATGTGTGTATCCTCAGTACTAGAGGTGTCAGTGTATGTATGTGTGTATCCTCAGCCCTAGAGGTGTCAGTGTATGTGTGTATCCTCAGCCCTAGAGGTGTCAGTGTATGTGTGTATCCTCAGCCCTAGAGGTGTCAGTGTATGTGTGTATCCTCAGTACTAGAGGTGTCAGTGTATGTATGTGTGTATCCTCGGCCCTAGACGTATCAGTGTGTGTGTGTATCCTCAGCCCTAGAGGTGTCAGTGTATGTGTGTATCCTCGGCCCTAGACGTATCAGTGTGTGTGTGTATCCTTAGTACTACAGGTGTCAGTGTATGTGTGTATCCTCAGTCCTAGAGGTGTCAGTGTATGTGTGTATCCTTAGTACTAGAGGTGTCAGTGTATGTGTGTATCCTTAGTACTAGAGGTGTCAGTGTATGTGTGTATCCTCAGTACTAGAGGTGTCAGTGTATGTGTGTATCCTCAGCCCTAGAGGTGTCAGTGTATGTGTGTATCCTCAGTCCTAGAGGTGTCAGTGTGTGTGTGTATCCTCAGTCCTAGAGGTGTCAGTGTATGTGTGTATCCTTAGTACTAGAGGTGTCAGTGTATGTGTGTATCCTCAGTACTAGAGGTGTCAGTGTGTGTGTGTATCCTCAGTCCTAGAGGTGTCAGTGTGTGTGTGTATCCTCAGTCCTAGAGGTGTCAGTGTGTGTGTGTATCCTCAGTCCTAGAGGTGTCAGTGTATGTGTGTATCCTCAGTACTAGAGGTGTCAGTGTATGTGTGTATCCTTAGTACTAGAGGTGTCAGTGTATGTGTGTATCCTCAGTCCTAGAGGTGTCAGTGTATGTGTGTATCCTCAGTCCTAGAGGTGTCAGTGTATGTGTGTATCCTCAGCCCTAGAGGTGTCAGTGTGTGTGTGTATCCTCAGTCCTAGAGGTGTCAGTGTATGTGTATCCTCAGCCCTAGAGGTGTCAGTGTATGTGTGTATCCTCAGTACTAGAGGTGTCAGTGTATGTGTATCCTCAGCCCTAGAGGTGTCAGTGTATGTGTGTATCCTCAGTACTAGAGGTGTCAGTGTATGTGTGTATCCTCAGTACTAGAGGTGTCAGTGTATGTGTGTATCCTCAGTCCTAGAGGTGTCAGTGTATGTGTATCCTCAGCCCTAGAGGTGTCAGTGTATGTGTGTATCCTCAGCCCTAGAGGTGTCAGTGTATGTGTGTATCCTCGGCCCTAGACGTATCAGTGTGTGTGTGTATCCTTAGTACTAGAGGTGTCAGTGTATGTGTGTATCCTCAGTCCTAGAGGTGTCAGTGTATGTGTGCATCCTTAGTACTAGAGGTGTCAGTGTATGTGTGTATCCTTAGTACTAGAGGTGTCAGTGTATGTGTGTATCCTTAGTACTAGAGGTGTCAGTGTATGTGTGTATCCTCAGCCCTAGAGGTGTCAGTGTATGTGTGTATCCTTAGTACTAGTGGTGTCAGTGTGTGTGTGTATCCTCAGTACTAGAGGTGTCAGTGTGTGTGTGTGTATCCTTAGTACTAGAGGTGTCAGTGTGTGTGTGTATCCTCAGTACTAGAGGTGTAAGTGTATGTGTGTATCCTCAGTACTAGAGGTGTCAGTGTATGTGTGTATCCTCAGTACTAGAGGTGTAAGTGTATGTGTGTATCCTCAGTACTAGAGGTGTCAGTGTATGTGTGTATCCTCGGCCCTAGAGGTGTCAGTGTATGTGTGTATCCTCAGTACTAGAGGTGTCAGTGTATGTGTGTATCCTCAGTACTAGAGGTGTAAGTGTATGTGTGTATCCTCAGTCCTAGAGGTGTCAGTGTATGTGTGTATCCTCAGTACTAGAGGTGTCAGTGTATGTGTGTATCCTTAGTACTAGAGGTGTCAGTGTATGTGTGTATCCTCAGTCCTAGAGGTGTCAGTGTATGTGTGTATCCTCAGTCCTAGAGGTGTCAGTGTATGTGTGTATCCTTGGCCCTAGAGGTGTCAGTGTATGTGTGTATCCTCAGTACTAGAGGTGTCAGTGTATGTGTGTATCCTCAGTACTAGAGGTGTAAGTGTATGTGTGTATCCTCAGTACTAGAGGTATCAGTGTGTGTGTGTATCCTCAGTCCTAGAGGTGTCAGTGTAAGGATAATATTAATATTTATATATTATATTTATTCATGTAATAATAGTGTAGTGTTAGGTGTAATTGTAACTTAGGTTAGGATTTATTTTACAGGTAATTTTGTAATTATTTTAACTAGGTAGCTATTAAATAGTTAATAACTATTTAATAGCTATTGTACCTGGTTAAAATAAATACAAATTTGCCTGTAAAATAAAAATAAATCCTAAAATAGCTACAATATAATTATTAATTATATCGTAGCTATCTTAGGGTTTATTTTATAAGTATTTAGTTTTAAATAGGAATACTTTAGTTAATAATAATAATTATTATTTAAATAAATCTAAATAATATTACTAAGTTAGGGGGGTGTTAGGGTTAGACTTAGGTTTAGTGATTAATAACTTTATTATAGTGGCGGCGACAGATTAGGGGTTAATAGATTTAATAGGCTATGTGGGCTATGGCGGTTTAGGGGTTAATAATAGAATAGGTTTATTGCGGTGTGGGCTATGGCGGTTTAGGGGTTAATACACTTTATTAGTTATTGCGGTGGAGGATTGCGGTTGACAGGTAGATAGACATTGCGCATGCGTTATGTTTATTATTATTTTATTATTTTTGCAGACATTTTAGAGAGTTACGGTGCTCCCATACTCAGCACAATGCCTGCTACGGCTGCTTTTTATGGCGAGGTGAAAATGGAGTAAGATTTCTCCATTTTCACCACGTAAGGCCTTGCGTTGGATATTGGATACCGACATACGATGCGGCCCCATAGTAGCCTATGGGAGTAAAAATTGCGAGCGACGGGTGAAATATACGGCCGTAACTTGTATGCTGCACCGTATATGTAATACCAAAAAATGCACAAAAACCGGCGTCGCCGGCTTTTGCGGGCGACACTGCATATCGGATCGGGCCCCTGATTTTTTTTTTTTTGTACCTTAGCTTTTATTTTTTTGGGTAATTTAGTCATTTTTAATAAAGTTTAATAGTAGATTTAAAGGACCAGTAAACACATTAGATTTGCATAATCAACACATGCAGGATAACAAGACAATGCAATAGACTTAGTTTGAACTTCAAATGAGTAGTAGATTTTTTTATAACAAATTTCTAAGTTTTGTATATTTCCACTCCCCTTGTACCATGTGATAGCAATCAGCCAATCACAAATGCATATACGTATAGTCTGTGAATTCTTGCACATGCTCAGTAGGATCTGGTGACTCAAAAAGTGTAAATATAAAAGACTGTGCACATTTTTTTTAATGGAAGTAAATTGAAAAGTTGTTTAAAATGACTGCTGTATCTGAATCATGAGAATTTAATTTAACCTGAGTGTCCCTTTAAATAATTTTTATTAGGGTTAGGTTTTTTTTTAATAGGTAATTTAGTTTAATTTAATTGTACTATAATAGTTACGGTAGGTTAATTAATAGTTTAAAAATAGTTTATTTTAATTCTACAGGTAAGTTTAAATTTATTTTAAGATAGGGATGTTGTAATTTTAATTTAAACTTAGCGGGTTGTTAGGTTTAGGGGTTAATACGTTTATTTAGTTGCAGCGGGGTCAGGGAGCGGCGGAATAGGGGTTAATAACATTATGTAGTTGGTGGCGATGTCGGGGACGGCAGATTAGGGGTGTTAGGTGTAAACATAACTTGTTTTCAACCATATAAATCAATGGGATATCTGGCAGCATCGAACATAAGCTTTCGCTGCTTTCAAACTTCCATTGATTTCTATGGCATCCGCGGCCACCAGGGTGGCAGTTGAAAAACGGGTACGCTGGGCCAGAATAGCCTCGAGCGTACCCGTTAGAAATTTGATAAATGGGAAAAAGTGTCAGAGCCGAACATCTGTAATGACGTAAGCATCGATCTGCGTTGGCTTGAGACTGGCGGATCGTATGTTACGTCACAAATTTTACATTTTGCCGGTCTGTAGGCTTTGATAACTAGGTAGGATCAAGCTTGCAACAATTACGGTGTGGAATTCCGGCATATTTGCAGTTGACGGCTTGATAAATATCCCCCAATAACGATTTAGATAAAATGTGTAGGGTAGCCCAACATTCACTCACAACTGTTAAATTTCCACTCAACAATGGCTAGTGGGCTAATGGAAATTTTGAGCCCTGGCATTATACATCAGTGTGTTATAGTGTGTGTCAGTGTATTGTATTAGTGTGTTATAGTGTGTGTCAGTGTATTGCATTATGTATTAGTGTGTTATAGTGTGTGTCAGTGTATTGTATTAGTGTGTTATAGTGTGTGTCAGTGTATTGCATTATGTATTAGTGTGTTATAGTGTGTGTCAGTGTATTGCATTATGTATTAGTGTGTTATAGTGTGTGTCAGTGTATTGTATTAGTGTGTTATAGTGTGTGTCAGTGTATTGCATTATGTATTAGTGTGTTATAGTGTGTGTCAGTGTATTGTATTAGTGTGTTATAGTGTGTGTCAGTGTATTGTATTAGTGTGTTATAGTGTGTGTCAGTGTATTGCATTATGTATTAGTGTGTTATAGTGTGTGTCAGTGTATTGCATTATGTATTAGTGTGTTATAGTGTGTGTCAGTGTATTGTATTAGTGTGTTATAGTGTGTGTCAGTGTATTGCATTATGTATTAGTGTGTTATAGTGTGTGTCAGTGTATTGTATTAGTGTGTTATAGTGTGTGTCAGTGTATTGCATTATGTATTAGTGTGTTATAGTGTGTGTCAGTGTATTGTATTAGTGTGTTATAGTGTGTGTCAGTGTATTGTATTAGTGTGTTATAGTGTGTGTCAGTGTATTGCATTATGTATTAGTGTGTTATAGTGTGTGTCAGTGTATTGTATTAGTGTGTTATAGTGTGTGTCAGTGTATTGTATTAGTGTGTTATAGTGTGTGTCAGTGTATTGCATTATGTATTAGTGTGTTATAGTGTGTGTCAGTGTATTGCATTATGTATTAGTGTGTTATAGTGTGTGTCAGTGTATTGTATTAGTGTGTTATAGTGTGTGTCAGTGTATTGCATTATACATCAGTGTGTTATAGTGTGTGTCAGTGTATTGCATTATGTATTAGTGTGTTATAGTGTGTGTCAGTGTATTGCATTATGTATTAGTGTGTTATAGTGTGTGTCAGTGTATTGTATTAGTGTGTTATAGTGTGTGTCAGTGTATTGCATTATGTATTAGTGTGTTATAGTGTGTGTCAGTGTATTGCATTATGTATTAGTGTGTTATAGTGTGTGTCAGTGTATTGTATTAGTGTGTTATAGTGTGTGTCAGTGTATTGCATTATACATCAGTGTGTTATAGTGTGTGTCAGTGTATTGCATTATGTATTAGTGTGTTATAGTGTGTGTCAGTGTATTGCATTATGTATTAGTGTGTTATAGTGTGTGTCAGTGTATTGCATTATGTATTAGTGTGTTATAGTGTGTGTCAGTGTGTTATAGTGTGTGTCAGTGTATTGCATTATGTATTAGTGTGTTATAGTGTGTGTCAGTGTATTGCATTATGTATTAGTGTGTTATAGTGTGTCAGTGTATTGCATTATGTATTAGTGTGTTATAGTGTGTATCAGTGTATTGCATTATGTATTAGTGTGTTACAGTGTGTGTCAGTGTATTGCATTACGTATCAGTGTGTTACAGTGTGTCAGTGTATTGCATTACGTATCAGTGTGTTACAGTGTGTCAGTGTATTGCATTATGTATTAGTGTGTTATAGTGTGTCAGTGTATTGCATTATGTATCAGTGTGTTATAGTGTGTGTCAGTGTATTGTATTAGTGTGTTATAGTGTGTGTCAGTGTATTGCATTATACATCAGTGTGTTATAGTGTGTGTCAGTGTATTGCATTATGTATTAGTGTGTTATAGTGTGTCAGTGTATTGCATTATGTATCAGTGTGTTATAGTGTGTGTCAGTGTATTGCATTATGTATCAGTGTGTTATAGTGTGTATCAGTGTATTGCATTATGTATTAGTGTGTTATAGTGTGTATCAGTGTATTGCATTATACATCAGTGTGTTATAGTGTGTGTCAGTGTATTGCATTATACATCAGTGTGTTATAGTGTGTGTCAGTGTATTGCATTATGTATTAGTGTGTTATAGTGTGTGTCAGTGTATTGCATTATGTATTAGTGTGTTATAGTGTGTGTCAGTGTATTGCATTATGTATCAGTGTGTTATAGTGTGTGTCAGTGTATTGCATTATGTATCAGTGTGTTATAGTGTGTGTCAGTGTATTGCATTATGTATTAGTGTGTTATAGTGTGTATCAGTGTATTGCATTATGTATTAGTGTGTTATAGTGTGTGTCAGTGTATTGCATTATCTATTAGTGTGTTATAGTGTGTATCAGTGTATTGCATTATGTATTAGTGTGTTATAGTGTGTGTCAGTGTATTGCATTATTGATGGGTATGTATGTATGTGTATGTATGTATATGTGTGTATATATATGTATTATATATATTATGTTATATGGGTAATTTGAATCTCACATATTAAGCATATTGAGGGTAACTTTAAATCTAGTATCAAATGTTTATAAAGCAGCATTCCACAAGTTTCTTTCTGTATAAGTTGTAACATATGGTTTCTAATATAAGTTCCTCTCTACAAATGGATATGGGCATATTCTGTTATGTGCTATAACAACATTCTTATTTCCTGTGGGCCCCTTATGCAGATGTGAAGTTAACTACGTTTTTTATATATTTCCTGTGACCTCATGTATGACGTATACATCACTTTAAATTCTTTGTGTGTTCTTCAAATAAACGGGACTTTTGTGAAAACACTCAGTTGCATGTGTGTGTGATTTCAGTGGTCACCCCAGGGCCCTGAAGAAAACGTTTGCCGCACCCTTATCAGCCAGAGCAGAGCTAAGGAACAAAAGAAGTGACCCTACAAAACTGGCGTCAGAAGTGGGATGAAACAGGGAACTCTCGGAAGGTGAGTTGAACAAAGAGTCTTTTTATTCTGACCTTTTTTCTCTTACCACGAGACCCCTTAAGTTTCATTTTACATAGGAATAGTTGGGGAATATATATATGTGAATCTTTGGTAGATTCTAAAAGAGGAATAGTAGATTTTTTTGGTAAAAATCAGGTTAAATATATATATGAATCTTTGATTAAAAATAAAAAAAATAAAAAGGGAATAAGATTTCTTTGGTAGAAATCAGGTTATATAAAGTCTGGCTGAAGGGTTAAAACACACGTTTTCTTATTGCTTGCTTTTGAAATATTGCTGTATGGCTAACATTGTTTTAAAGTTATAAGATAAATACTGCATTGTTTATATGAATTCTTATGCTGCTTGTTTTTAAATATGCTGTATGGCAAAATACTGTTTATTTGTATAAAGTATTAAGAAAGTAAACTGTTGCTTATATGTATTGCTGTTTCTGAATGTTAGTTAAAAGGCTACATTTTTTCTGGTGAAGGGTGACCTTTGACCTAGAGATAATTAATGCCAGAAACTACTGAAAGAATCAGCATAGTGATATTTTTTTTCTTTCTCTTGTTGTAAACTTAAGCATTAAGCACAATAACTGGTAACGGAGTACAACCATTCTAGTTAATGTGTTTTTTGCAAAAAGATTCAATAATTAATTGCTCTTAAAGGTAAAGGTATTGTATTTTTTATTTTTATTATTTTTATTATTTTTTATTATATTTTTTTTTTTTGTATTGTATTATATTTTGTTGTAAATGTTTTAAAAGATAAGTTAGGAGTTGAGAATGGGCAAATCCCAGTCTAAACAATTTCCATCACCTATGCAAGGAGAAAAATGTAAAGATTATGTGGGAAAATATAGCAGATTGGACAGAAGCTATGAGAAGCTCTGATCCATTCCCCAGAGAGGGGGATAATGATACATTTCATATGAAAATGGTAAAAGGGTTGTGTCTAGGTGATGAAGAGGCATTTCCATGGTATAATGGTGATCCAAGATGGTTATATGGATTATATGAAAAAGGGTGGGGAAAATTGGCTGACTGTTGCTCCATACTGGCGATATATTGATATAGATGGGAATAAAAAGAAGGGTAAAAGTGAGAAGCAAAGACAGAAAGCATATTCACCCCCCCTGCCCCATATAATGCCCCTCACCTACCTTTGCCATCATATAACAGACTATATCCTAGCCTCCCATCCCCTAGTGACATAGATCTAGAGACTATTGCTATTGCCTCTGCTCAGGTACCCCAGGAATGGACCTTGCCATGACCTTCTGTAACTCCCCGATACCAGGTCACTAAACCCCCAATTATGCCCAAACCCCCGATTAAGGTTGAACCAGTAACACCTTCCTACCCCCCTACAATAACCCCACAATATAAAAGAGGGAATGAAGAAGTAGAGGAGGAGGAGGCAGCTGTACCAGAAGCTAGTATGCCATTTCTTACTGTTGGAGACCAATTAATTATTAAACCTTTGTCCCCGGGTGAATTAAGGGAAATTACCAAGGGAGCCCCAAACCCCGTCAACATCCATCAGCTTGTATTATGTATTTAAAAAGAATGTTACAAGGACAAAACATGACACAGACAGATATAAGAATTATTATTGATGCACTTCTAGACTATGACCCTGAATCAGGTTGGGAGTGGGGTAATGTAAAGAGTATTAGTAAATTGAGTCGAGATCCAACAATTAACTATGTCCTAAACACACGTGAAGGACTTGATGAAATGTGGACAGAATTAAGTATAGAAATGCATAGAATATGTAAGGATAAACAAAGTATGTCAATTGCACTAGCGTGCAAACAGAATACAAAGGAAACAGTAGTAGAATTTGTTAAGCGTTTTTATAAATGCTGGAAGGAAGAGGCTGGAATGGAATCAGAAGATGCAATGGGCTCTCTGAAGGTCCAGACTTGCATTAGTAATATGCAACCTCAGCTTTCTTTGTTGGTGAAACAACTTGTCTCTGATTGGCCAGAGTTGACTCCAGCAGAATTCTTGAAAAGAATTCATGAAAAAGAAGGGGCAGGTTGTTTTGACATCAGGAAATATGGGAAAAAACGCTGCTTTTTATCAAAAGCAGAGTTTACAACATTGTGATCCATTCCAGGCCAGGGAAAGGGATAATACAGGGAGTAATAGAATGTTTGTGAGAGGTAGAGGGAGAGCTAGAGGAAGAGCTAGAGGGAATTATACTTCAAACAGAACACATTGTTTTAACTGTGGGGAACAGGGACATTGGAAAAATGAATGCCCAAAACCCCCTAATAATTCTGGCCCCCCTTACAATCCCCGACAGTATAACAGTCAGCCTTATATAGCCCCTACACCCATGGAGGCACCCAAACACAACATACAATGGCCATAGGGGTGCCTAGAAGGTAGCACTCCAATTTTTCCAGTGGTGTCAACAAGTTATCATGAGCAACCGTACTTAGTCCTAGAAGTAGAGGGAGAACCCCTACCATTTCTAGTAGACACAGGAGCTACATGCTCTGCCTTATGCTCAGATATGTATGATGGCATTACTGGAAAATCTGAACCTTCTCTAGGGATTAATGGAGTGCTGACTCAGACTCGCATCACACTGCCACTTGAAGTTAGGGTACCCTGTACTGGCCAACAACTTTTGCACCCATTTTGTATTATAACTGGGTGTCCCCTTAACCTTTTGGGTCGTGATCTTATGGGTCCCCTTGGTTTGAAAGTAGCTGTCACTAGACAGGGTGGGTTAGACGTGAGTATAGGGTCCACTAACCTGTGTTTTTTTAATGACATATTGACAGATGTCCCATCCTCTGTATGGGCATCTTCAAAACTTGACGTTGGTTTAGTTCAGTGTACCCCATATAAAGCCAGATTAAAACCTAATACTACTCCAGTGTTTATTAAACAATATCCATTGTCTAGAGAAAAGAAAGAAGGGATAAGACCCATGATAGAGGAATTCCTTAAACAAGGAATCCTCCGTCCAGTAGTTTCTCCCTATAATACCCCCATAAATCCGATCCCAAAGAAAGACAATGAATATAGGTTAGTACAAGACCTAAGGGCAATTAATGAAATAGTAATCCCAATTGCCCCAATAGTCCCAGATGTTACAACCTTACTCACAGCCATTCCACATGATGCCTGTATATTTACAGTCATTGATTTAGCTAACGCATTTTTTTTCAGTCCGATTGGACCCTGAGACACAGCTACTTATGGCTTTTTATTATGATGGGCGTCAGCTTACCTGGACACGCCTCCCTCAAGGCTATGTGGCCTCACCTGCGGTCTACTCGCTGGTGCTCCAACGTACTTTGCGGTCATGGACTCCCAACCACGGTTCGGTCCTCCTTCAGTACGTCGATGACCTACTGTTGTGTAGTCCTAACCAGGAGGCTAATACAGTAGATACAATACGTCTGTTAAAACACCTTGCTGCTGAAGGTCATAAAATAGCAAAACATAAGCTACAAGTAGGAGTGACAAAAGTGGATTACCTTGGTTTTGTGCTTTCCCAAGGCCACTGGTCCATTAGTCCCAAACGAATCCAAGCGATTCAACAGATCCCAAAGCCAGTTACTAGAAAGGACATGCTCACCTTTCTAGGTATGATTAATTAATGCAGACAATGGATTCCTGAGTGCTCCCATCATGATTCCATTCTAAGGCAAGCCACAAAAGGGGATAGCCCTGAACATATACAATGGACCACAGACATGACTAAATCCTACATAGCTCTGAAGACTAGCATTATTAGTGCCCCTGCTTTAGGACTACCTGATTATTGTAAACCATTTCACTTGTATGCGAGGGACAATTGTAAAACCATGGCTGCTGTCTGTGCCCAAGAGCATGGTGGAGGCAATATGCGTCCCGTAGCTTTCTTTTCCAAAGTAGTTCCAATACCGGTACAAGGGATGCCGGCGTGTCTCCGAGCATTGGCGGCTTGCGCCATGGCTGTAGAGATGGTTGAAACAATCACATTAGGCCATCCAATAGTACTACACACTAGTCACCAAGTTTTACATCTTGTAAAAAATGTCACTACCCAACACATGACTTCTCAAAGACTTTCTGGTTATGAATGTATATTACTGAATAATACAAATCTGACTATTAAATATAGTAGTGTATCCTCAGGGCCAACTCAAATACTTAGTGCCTTACTTACAGGATCACCAGACTTTCCAACAGATCATGATTGTATAGAGGTAATACACCACATTACCACACCAAGACCTGACTTGATGGATAAACCTTTTGACCATGCTGATAATGTGTTTGTTGATGGTTCTTGTTCCCGACCTAGTGATGGTATTTATAAGACAGGCTATGCCGTTGTGCAACTACCAGGCATTGTTCTAGATGCAGGCCCCATTCCTTATCTGTGACAGACCCTTCTGTCAGGACTGAAACTGTGTTTAGCTTTAAGAATCTAATTTCTAAAGACAGGTTTTCTGGCCTCAGCTATTGTGTGCTATAATTACATTTAAGTAATAAACAGGCCATTGTTTAATCACCCTCAGAGAACAGACCCTAGGTGATAAGACAAGCCAAATGTGTTTAAGTTGTTATCTGCCTAAGTAAAGTATTTAAGTAATATAATTCTATTGTATCATGTCAAGGGCGCTTCTCCCTTTTATCTAATGTACAACATTCTTTCAACCCCCATCTGAGGGGGGGTCAAAAACCTGTATAAATCTGTGTGCTGCCTTCAAATAAAGTTGTCATTCTGTTTTAAACCTGAAACTGGCTGGGTTGTGAATTGCTGATTGTCTATGCAGGACATTGTTCATCTGGTATTAACCCTTGGTATACAGTTGGTACCGTAACATTGGTGGCAAGCGACGGGAGAATCCTTATCGCCCAGAAGAGCAACTACACAAGCCAGTAACCTCAGGAAGAGGGGGATTATTACAATACTGACTAAGATGGAAAGAGTACCAGGGACAGAAGGAACCAATGGGCCCAGCATAGCAGACAGAACCCCTGAAGAAGCAAGTTTTGACCGGGCTGTCAAAATAAGACTGGCACATTATGGCCCCAACCCATCTGCGGAAATTATCGACCGGGTCATAGCAGCTGTGGAAGCCAACCTACTTCGCCAAAGCGGCGCTGCAGCAAACCCAGTGGAAAAGAGAAAAGTGAATTTTGCAGCTTTTAAAAACTTCCTGGAAACAGAAGGAGAGATTGATGGGTACCTTGCGGATTTTGAGAGGCAATGTGCACTACACAAGGTACCCGCAGAGGACTGGGTCATGATATTATCCGGAAAATTATCCGGCCGGGCCAGTGAGGCTTTTCGGGCCATTCCAGATGAGGAAGTCGGGGATTATAATACTGTAAAAGAGGCTCTGCTCTCCAGGTATGCGGTTACACCGGAGGCATACCGGAGGCGGTTCAGAGACACTGTTAAATTAGCTGGTGATTCCTACCTTGAGTGGGCATGTAAGGTGCACCGCACAGCAGCTCACTGGATAGCGGGGTGCCAAGCCGTGTCTGGGGAAGAGGTGCTGCAGCTATTCCTGTTGGAACATTGCTTTGACAAGTTATCAGCAGGAGTTAGAGAGTGGGTTCGGGACCGTAAACCCTCCACCCTGCATGAAGCGGCTCGCTTGGCAGATGAGTATACGGATGCCCGCAAACTGGACACTGCTACCACTAAGCCCCCTGCCAGAGTGGAGTACAGACCCCCAGTCACCCCAGCACCTGCCAGTTACCAACCCCCAGCACACCGCTATACCACACGGTCTCGGGCCACGAACTACCCTCAGAGAGCCTGGTTCAATTCGCGGGGCTACTCACAACCTATTCGGTGCTTTGGATGTAAGCAACTAGGTCACAAAAGACCAGAGTGTCCCCTAAACGCAGCGAACCAAGCACAGTCCTGGAGAAGACCCGCCGGCAGAATCCCACGTAATCCTCAGCCTGCGGCCCGCTACGTAGAGGCGCAAGAATGCTGGAGCATCCTACATGAGGCAGACCTTGTGCAAGCTGCCCACCGGAATAACCGGCAACTGGTTAAAGTGAATGGGAAGGAGGTCAGTGGTCTACGGGATACTGGTGCTACCATGACCTTGCTTCGAAAGAACTTGGTGTCTGAGAAACAGCACACAGGAGACACTGTGGCTGTGAGGGTAGCAGGGGGCACTGTGTTCCGCCTACCTGTTGCCAGGGTGCATTTGGATTGGGGAGGGGGCGCTAGACCTGTGAATGTGGGGGTCATGAAGGATTTACCAGCTGATGTTCTCCTTGGAAATACCTTGGTCCCCCTTGTTTCTGCCTATGCTCCCATGGGTCCCGCTGATGTTAACCCTGTGACTACCCGTGCTCAGATCCGTGCAGCAGAGACTGACCCCCCTGCTGCTAAGCCCCAGGACGCTGAGCTCAGTAAATCTCTATCCGCTATTGATATGTGGGAGTCACGTTACAATGCGCTGATGAAGGAGAAGAGTCACGTAGAGGATAAAATGGTCACGTTAAATAATCATGTAACAGTGCTAGCGGGAGAGAAGAGGAGTGCAGAGGAAAAAGCACGTTTAGAACAGGAATCTCTGCTAGACAAGCTGCACCGACAGACTGCAGAAAACACCAGCTTGAGAGTGGAACATGAAACATTAAAAACAAACTTAGTGACATTGGAGGAGAAGCTGACGCTGGCTCATAGTGAGGTGCAGCAACTCGAGGGCACCCTATGTCAGTATGAAGGGATTGTGGATACCTATAAAGAGCTGGTACAAAAAACTCGTAAAGAAGCTGATGAGATTTTGAAGGACTATTTAGCCCTGGTCTGGGCACTGAAGAAGTTAAACCCTTATCTATACGGGCAGGAATTCTCTCTCATAACGGGAATACAGACGGATTGTCCCAGCAAACTGACATGCCTACCACCTCCTAGTCCGGTCATCCCCAGGTTGACCCGCAAAAGGGTCAAGCCGGGTCTGCCGGAGTGTTCCACAAGGGGGGAGCTATGTGACAGACCCTTCTGTCAGGACTGAAACTGTGTTTAGCTTTAAGAATCTAATTTCTAAAGACAGGTTTTCTGGCCTCAGCTATTGTGTGCTATAATTACATTTAAGTAATAAACAGGCCATTGTTTAATCACCCTCAGAGAACAGACCCTAGGTGATAAGACAAGCCAAATGTGTTTAAGTTGTTATCTGCCTAAGTAAAGTATTTAAGTAATATAATTCTATTGTATCATGTCAAGGGCGCTTCTCCCTTTTATCTAATGTACAACATTCTTTCAACCCCCATCTGAGGGGGGGTCAAAAACCTGTATAAATCTGTGTGCTGCCTTCAAATAAAGTTGTCATTCTGTTTTAAACCTGAAACTGGCTGGGTTGTGAATTGCTGATTGTCTATGCAGGACATTGTTCATCTGGTATTAACCCTTGGTATACAGTTGGTACCGTAACATTATCCTTCTGCACAAGCTGCAGAATTAATAGCACTTACAAAAGCATGTAAATTGTTTGAAAATAAATCTGTTAACATTTACACTGACTCTCGCTATGCTTTTGGGGTTGTGCACGATTTTGGTATGATATGGAAACAACGTGGTTTTGTTTCAGCAGATGGCAAGACCATCTCTCATACAGACCTGATTAATGAACTTTTAGAGGCCATACAACTCCCAAAGGACATAGCGATCATACATTGCCGTCAGTGATGTGCGGTGACTTCAGAGGCTGGTGAGGCAGTGTCTAGGAATCGGATACGCCTTCATTCTTTAGATATCCTTTGTTGAAGAAATAGCAATTGCACATGGGCGAGCCAATATCTATATGCAGCCACCATTCAGTATCTACTGAGCATATTTAGATATGAATTTCAACAAAGGATATCCGATTTCCTTCATTCTTTTGATATCCTTTGTTGAAAAGCATATCTAAATATGTTCAGTAGCTAATGAGCATATTTAGATATGATTTTCAACAAAGGATATCGGATTTTCTTCATTCTTTTGATATCCTTTGTTGAAAAGCATATATAAATATGCTTAGTAGCTACTGAGCATATTTAGATATGAATTTCAACAAAGGATATCAAAAGAATGAAGAAAACCAGATATCCTTTGTTGAAATTCATATCTAAATATGCTCAGTAGCTACTGAGCATATTTAGATATGCATTTCAACAAAGGATATAAAAAGAATGAAGAAAACCAGATATCCTTTGCTGAAAATCATATCTAAATATGCTCAGTAGCCACCGAGCATATTTAGATATGCTTTTCAACAAAGGATATCAAAAGAATGAAGAAAAACAGATATCCTTTGTTGAAATTCATATCTAAATATGCTCAGTAGCTTCTGAGCATATTTAGATATGCTTTTCAACAAAGGATATTTAAAGAATGAAAAAAAATCAGATATTAGATGTAAATTGGAAAGTTATTTAAAATTGCATGCTCTTTCTAAATCATGAAAGAAAACATATTGCAATTGTTTTTAGCCTGGCCCAATGGTGTTTTGGGCACAGAAATTGATGCCAACACTGGCATAGGTAACACAATTCTCATTTTTGAATAAGTAACAGATATTTTCAAAGGGTTAATAACCATTGGGACACTGATTTCACTATGAATATATACAGGGTAGATCCATCTCCATGCCATGCAATTGTTTTTAGCCTTGCCCAATAGTGTTTTTGGCACAGAAATTGATGGCAACACTGGCATATGTAACACAATTCTCATTTTTGAATAAGTAACAGATATTTTCAAAGGGTTAATAACCATTGGGACACTGATTTCACTATGAATATATACAGGGTAGATCCATCTCCATGCCATGCAATTGTTTTTAGCCTGGCCCAATTGTGTTTTGGGCACAGAAATTGATGCCAACACTGGCATAGGTAACACAATTCTCATTTTTGAATAAGTAACAGATATTTTCAAAGGGTTAATAACCATTGGGCCACTGATTTCAATATAAATATATACAGGTTAGATCTCCCTCCATGACATGCAATTGTTTTTAGCCTGGCCCAATGGTGTTTTGGGCACAGAAATTGATGCCAACCCTGGCATAGGTGACATAATTCTCATTTTTGAATAAGTAACATATTTTCAAAGGGTTAATAACCATTGGGCAAGGCTTAAAACAATAACATGGCATGGAGGGGGATCTACCCTGTAGATATTCATAGTGAAATCAGTGGCCCAATGGTTATTAACCCTTTGAAAATATCTGTTACTTATTCAAAATTGAGAATTATGTCACCTATGCTAGGGTTGGCATCAATTTATGTGCCCAAAACACCATTGGGCCAGGCTAAAAACAATTGCATGGCATGGAGGGGGATCTACCCTGTATATATTCATAGTGAAAATCAGTGGCCCAATGGTTATTAACCCTTTGAAAATATATGTTACTTATTCAAAAATGAGACCACCTATGCCAGGGTTGGCATCAATTTCTGTGCCCAAAACACAATTGGGCCAGGCTAAAAACAATTGCATGGCATGGAGGGGGATCTACCTACCCTGTATATATTCATAGTGAAATCAGTGGCCCAATGGTTATTAACCCTTTGAAAATATCTGTTACTTATTCAAAATAGTAATATGTGTAGTGGTGCCAACGTATGCCCTTTTTTCAAGTTTGTATATCTGTTATATAAAGAGATTCCACCTCTATGTAACTACATTTATATGAATCATATTATTATTTTAATAAAACCTATTTTTTTATTTTAAAAAAAATTGAATAAGAAACCAACTTCCATGAATAAGAAACAGAATTTCACGAATAAGAAACAGCTTGAATAAGAAACCAACTTCCTTGTCGTGTGACTGAGCCTGCTGGGGCCCTGGGCCATCTTTTCTTTTCTTTTAGGCGGCACTAAGTTGAAGTTAGATAACTTGAGTTGAACTTGTCAACTTGATATACATTTATTACAACGAACTTGCAGCCTCGCTGCCTCTATAGTCAAGGGAAGTGAGTGACTTGACAATTTTGGCAGCGAGGCTGCAAGTTCGTTGTAATAAATTATCAAGTTCAACTTCAACTCAAGTTATCTAACTTCAACTTAGTGCCGCCTAAAATAAAAGATTGGCCCAGGGCCCCAGCAGGCTCAGACACTATAAAAGCTGTAGCGCCTGTTTTTTTAAGTCATTAACAGTAGTCTGTTAACAACACAATCGAACACAACAACAACACCAGAACAGTCAACTTACTGTAACTTACATTACAAGTAAAGTACGCGTACTACTAAATAGAACTACTACAGACAGTCTGTCTCTGTCTCACACTGCCGCCAGGCTGAGGCCCGCCACCGCCACTGACACCTACCTAAAAGATGCGCCAATTGCCAAATATAGATAACAACAAGAAGTAGTCTTCAAGTTCTACGCTCCGGTTGCTGACTGACTTTGTTCAGTACTGTTGTAGTGTAGTAGTAGTAAGAGAGAGCAGACTCGACTGACACCCACCACCAGGGGCGGACTGAGACCAACCAGGGCCCCCGGGCAAAAGTGTTACAGGGCCCCCCACCCCCTCTTTGCTCCACCTATTTACCTACCTTCTCTGCCCCTCCTGCACCCTATTGCCCCCCATATCATGTGCCCCTCCCACCTACCTTGCCCCTCCCACCTCATATGCCCCTCCCACCTCATATGCCCCTCCCCCACCATGTTTTTAATTGACATATAGAGACAATTTTTTTTCTTAAATATTTTTAATAAGGACTAAATATTGTAAATTAGCAAGTGCTTATGCCAAGAAAAAATAATAATCCCTATGCCTATATGCACTACAGTATGGAGCAGAAAGTAACAAGGGGCAGACAAGGGGGTAAAATCACTTGTTACTGGCGGCTAAAGAGGTCAAAATCATTCATTTGTATTTTGTATATTTTCCTTTAAATAATAGATGCATGATCCTATAAGTATGCCTTTATACTAAATAAAGATAAAACTATCTCCATTTTAACTGAAACCAGGGCAGGTTTAGAGAAATCCATTTTAAAGGGAGAGTAAAGTCAAAATGAAACTTTAATTTTCAGATAGAACATACAATTTTAAACACCATTACAATTTACTTCAATTATCTAATTTGCTTAAAGGGATACTAAGCCCAAAATGTATTTATGATCCTTAATTGATTCAGATAGAGCATGTTATTTTAAACAGCTTTCTAATGTAATCAATTTTTCTTTGTTCTCTTGCAATCTTTATTTAAAAAAGAAGGAATGTAAGCTTAAGAGCCCAGCCGCCACAGTTTTGGTTCAGGACCTGGGTAGCGCTTGCTGATTAGTGGCTAAATCATGTATCCACCAATCAACAAGCGCTACCCAGGTGCTGAACCAAAAATCGGCTAGCCCAGCTCCTAAGCTTACATTCCCTATTTTTTCAAATAAAGATATCAATTTTTCTTCATTTTTATGCTAACAGGAGTAAATTTAAAAGTTGCTTAAAATTGCACTTTGACTTCCCCTTTACATGAATACTTGAAGCATTCATCTAAATGGGGGGATACTTAACCTGAAGCATTCATCTAAATGGGGGGATACTTAACTTGAAGCATTCATCTAAATGGGGGGATACTTAACTTGAAGCATTCATCTAAATGGGGGGATACTTAACTTGAAGTATTCATCTAAAAGTGGGGAAGTCAAAGGAAGAGATCATAATTAGTATTCAAGCAAAACATGAAAAACCTTCATCTTCTTATATAACAATAGCCTAGATAACAGTTTATTAGTTGCAGCTTGGGCTTTATGTTTCCACAAATCCAATAATACCCTTCTCAGTTCTTAAAGACACAGGAAACCCCAAAATTTTCTTTCACGTTTCGGATAGAACATACAATTACAATTTTAAACAACTTTTCAGTTTACTTATATTATCAAATTTGCTTCATTATCTTATTTGCTGAAGGAACAGCATTGCACTACAGGCAGGCTGCCTGAGGCAGCTAGCTGAACACATCTAGTTGGCCAATCACAAGAGACAAATGTGTGCAGGCACCAATCAGCAGCTAGTTACCACTGTAGGATATGTGCATATATTATTTTTCAACAAGGGATACCAAAAGAACGAAGCACATTTGAAAATAGAAGTAAATTTAAAAGTTTCTTAAAATTGCGTGCTCTATCTGAATCATGCAAGTCACATTTTGTCTTTCCCATCCCTTTAAGAACAATCACACTGTAAATCATGTAGTAAAGTGCTTGTATGATGTCATGCTGACATCCTGCCACAGTACTTTATTTTAAACCCCAATCAAAAAACCATCACAAGATACCCAGTAACTTAATATTACCAACACTAGATTATACTAACCAGCAGTCAAGCCAATAAAGTCCCAGCAACATTCTCACATAATAGTGGTAATTTAAAGAGTACACACTTTTACACACATGGGCCCCAAGGTGTGTACTTTGTAGTAATCTTATGCCTGCAAATAAATAATTTCCTTTATGCACTTGTTGGCCACATATTATTACCAAACAACTGTATTATTGTCATATACAAGATACTTATGTTAAGGGGATCTGCTAACAGGTAGTGTCCTTTGTGAATAATGTGTAGCGCTATGTAAGAGGAGAATACAAAAATAGATTTAATTTAACATTTTTGGCTGCAAGAAAGGAAGTGACACTCATTTAGGTATTAAAATAATGACTTAATCACAGCTTACTGTTTCATAGTACAGTTCACAATTCCCAGGGCCTGGGCTGCAAAATGCATTGTTTATGTAAAATATGCCTTCAAATCCCTATATCTTCCAATAAAATACAACTGATGAATATATAAAAAAAAAAAATCTAATGACAAGAAGAAGAAAAAGTGTCACTTTGAATTGCTGGTCATTAAAAAGCCATTCATATAATTAGTGTGTGCTCTTACTACACTGACTTGAGTGAATTTATACACACAATTAAAAAATGTAACCAAAGTTTTAGAAATTATTTTCAAGGCAGATCAGAAAACCCTCTTAAATTAGAAGAACAAATCCTCTTTTATATCACAGAAGCACTCCAGTTTTTGCAGGATCTACTATCTAGCAATTGTAAAGAAAAGCCAGTCTTAATCATGTTCAGGAGCAACACGATGGAGAGTGAAAGGGGTTAAAGAAGGTGTTAGTACACAACATTCTGTACTGCAGTCTGCACCCCTCACCCGACCCCCCTGTCCTGTATACATGCTGCCCCAGCACCCAAGTCTCCACACACACACACGCTGCACCCCTCACCTGACCCCCCTGTCCTGTATACATGCTGCACCAGCACCCAAGTCTCCACACACACACGCTGCACCCCTCACCCGACCCCCTGTCCTGTATACATGCTGCACCAGCACCCAAGTCTCCACACACACACGCTGCATCCCTCACCGTTGGGATTAAAATTACTCGATGTGACGTCTCAAAGAGGATATGGATTCTGGCAGCAGCGGCTCCTCTCACCTGACCGCAGTGTTCAGTCCTCCTGCTCCAGCCTCCAGTTCACCATGTGCCCACACGCCGCCTGCCAGTAACAAGTACTGTCTGCGCAGTTAAAATTGCGTGAGTGTGCGCGCAGCCGGCGCGTCGGTGGAACTGAGCAGGAGCCACAACAACAGGCCAGGGTAATCCAATATGTGGACCGGAGTCATCCGAAGTGAACCCGGTCCACATATTGCAGGTGCAGTGAGTATACATACCGCCCGGCTCCTAATCCTGGCTGCTCAGTGCTTCATTCTCCAGTGACTCCAAGTCTCCACAGTGACAGCGCTGTTGCTGATCATCATGGCCCCAATGACACCGGCCACACATGTGACGTGAGAGGGCCCCCACGACCCCTCTACCCTCCCCCCCCAGTGCAAAATCCAAAATAATAAAAATGATTGTAGTTTTACATTTAAATTTTTTTAAAAAATGCTGGCTGCTGCAGTATCTGATCAGCATGGGGCGGGCTGGGCCCTCTTAAGATGCCGATTTGCCCGACTTGTCAGTCCGCCCCTGCCGGTCCACTTTCCAACATCAAATACAACACTGTTTGCTTGCAAGTTGCAATGCCATCTGGCCTGCCCCTGGCCCCCCTCCAGCAGCTGACGGCTCCTTCAGCACCACAGCCACTAGTATTATCTATTACCGGTCAGACTCCAGGATCAAATACACAGTCACTGGCTGCTTGCTTGCAAGTTGCAATGCCATCTGGCCCGCCCCTGGCCCCCCTCCAGCAGCTGACGGCTCCTTCAGCACCACAGCCACTAGTATTATCTATTACCGGTCAGACTCCAGGATCAAATACACAGTCACTGGCTGCTTGCTTGCAAGTTGCAATGCCATCTAGCCCGCCCCTGGCCCCCCTCCAGCAGCTGACGGCTCCTTCAGCACCACAGCCACTAGTATTATCTATTACCGGTCAGACTCCAGGATCAAATACACAGTCACTGGCTGCTTGCTTGCAAGTTGCAATGCCATCTAGCCTGCCCCTGGCCCCCCTCCGGCAGCAGCCGACCCGGCTCCTTCACAATCACTTACCGGTCCGTAACCTGTTGCTTGGTCGTCTTTGTGGCCTCAGTCCTCCTTAGCAGCTCGGCTCCTTCACTGTCTGAAAATCACGTGGGGCCACGTCTGTCTGCTGCAGCTGCCGCCTAAGCCTCTGATATGCACTTAAAATTGTGGGCCGTTGAGCTGCTCTGACACGTGACCGCACGCGGAAGGATCTATTTCATTCCCGCCCAGCACTCAGAGACAGCCAGCCCCAGTCAGATTCAGATGAGTTCTGAATTCTGAATCTGATTGGCTGAGAGTGAGTCAGACTGAGAGCCGGCCAGGACGGAGGCTAGCCTCCTGTGGAAGCGTATGGGGCGCATTGGAGAGCACTGCATTAGCACCTTTTCTCCTCTTGGTGGCAGTCTCTCAGCGTCACATACACTTCCACAGTAGTCAATACATTCATATTGCGCAATGCAAGGACAGCCGGCTGTCCTTGTCTTGCGCAATATGAATGTATTGATGTAATAAGTTATTACGGTCGGTTTTAATAAAATTTACAGTGTTGACAATTTGGTGGAGGGGTGGGGGGGTAGGGGGGGTCACCTTATTTTATAAAAAAAAAAAAATATGAAAAAAAAAAAAAATTCTATTTTTTTTATTTTTTAATTTTAAATAAATGCTGTAATTACATAGATTGGCCAGGGGAGGCGCTGCCTCACCTGCCTCCTGTGACTGCACGTCACTGATTGCCGTGCACATACATACAAGTCTGACCCTATTTCTTTGGGTAATGCACTTGCAGATAAAATTGCTAAAGAGGCTGCTTATGTTTCTCATACACCCGGATCCACCATCCGTATGTATGCTGTTTTAGCCCCACCTTCATGTCCTACAGACCATATGCTTCTTGAACTCCAGGGACATGCCACTCCTAGTGACATATCTTTCTGGACTACTAATGGGTTAGCTTTAGATGAGAATGGTTTGTTTTCTAAAGAGGGGAAGGTGGGCATACCGGAAAGCAGTGCACCACTCTTTATAGCACAAGCCCATGGTGTTGGACACCTAGGTATAAAACCAACAACTAACTTGTTGAAGCAATCTTTCTACATTAGAGGTATAGGTGATCATTGCAAGGCATATATTAACCCCTTAATGACAACTGACGTACCAGGTACGTCATGCATTAACAAGCAGTTAATGACAATGGACGTACCTGGTACGTCAGTTGTCTAACAGAGTGCTGGAAGTGATCACAATCACTTCCAGCAGCTCTGAGGGTATTGCAGTGATGCCTCGATATGGAGGCATCCTGCAATACCCCTTTACAAGACTCCGATGCAGAGAGAGCCACTCTGTGGCCCTCTCTGCACCGGTAGTGATGGTGCCGATGGTGCCTTTGGGAGGTGGGAGGAGGGAGCGTGTGCGCGCGCGTGCACGATGCGCGCGCGTGCACGATGCGCACACGCACGTGCACGGGTGTGCGTGTGCACGTGGGCGCGCGTGTGCACGTGGGCGCGCGTGCACGTGCACGTGCACATGCACACATTAGCCACACTGACACCAATGAAAAATGAAGGGGAAATTTTTTTTTTATTTTTTTTTTTACATTTAAAAGGATCTGGGAGGGGGAGGGGGTGGGGGTATTGTGGGGGGGGCTGCTACACTACAGAAATAATTAAACATACACATAAAAGTTAAAAATAAAATTAAAATAGTTTGGTTTGTGGGGTCAAACTGGGTACTGGCAGAAAGCTGCCAGTACCCAAGATGGCGGTAATTAGGTAGGGGAGAGGGTTAGAGAGCTGGAGGGGGGGATCAGGGAGGTTGGTGCTAAGGCAGGGGTCCATCACAACTAAAATATTTTATAATTTTTATTTAAAAAAAAAAAAAACTCTTTTATTTAGTACTGGCAGACTTTCTGCCAGTACTTAAGATGGCGGTAACAATTGTGGGGTGGGGGAGGGAAGAGAGCTGTTTGGGAGGGATCAGGGGGTGGGATGTGTCAGGTGGGAGGCTGATCTCTAAAATTAACCCTGCAAGCTCCCTACAAGCTACCTAATTTAACCCCTTCACTGCTGGGCATAATTCACGTGTGGTGCGCAGCAGCATTTAGCGGCCTTCTAATTACCAAAAAGCAACGCCAAAGCCATATAAATCTGCTATTTCTGAACAAAGGGGATCCCAGAGAAGCTTTTACAACAATTTCTGCCATAATAGCATAAGCTGTTTGTAAATAATTTCAGTGAGAAACCTAAAATTGTGAAAAATGTAAAGTTTTTTTTTTTATTTGCTCGCATTTGGCGGTGAAATGGTGGAATAAAATATACCAAAATGGGCCTAGATCAATACTTGGGGTTGTCTACTACACTACACTAAAGCTAAAATTAACCCTACAAGCTCCCTACAAGCTGCCTAATTAACCCCTTCACTCCTGGGCATAAAACATGTGTGGTGCGCAGCGGCATTTAGCGGCCTTCTAATTACCAAAAAGCAACCACAAAGCCATATAAGTCTGTTATTTCTGAAAAAGGGGATCCCAGAGAAGCATTTACAACCATTTGTGCCATAATTGCAGAAGCTGTTTGTAAATAATTTCAGTGGGAAACCTAAAGTTTGTGACAAAATTTGTGAAAAAGTGAACTTTTTTTTTTTTTTTATCGCATTTGGCGGTGAAATGGTGGCATGAAATATACCAAAATGGGCCTAGATCAATACTTTGGGATGTCTTCTAAAACAAAATATATACATGTCAAGGGATATTCAGGTATTCCTGACAGATATCAGGGTTCCAAAGTAACTAGCGCTAATTTTGAAAAAAAGTGGTTTGGAAATAGCAAAGTGCTACTTGTATTTATTGCCCCATAAATTGCAAAAAAAAGCAAAGAACTTGTAAACATTGGGTATTTCTAAACTCAGGACAAAATTTATAAGCTATTTAGCATGGGTGTTTTTTGGTGATTGTAGATGTGTAACAGATTTTGGGGGTCAAAGTTAGAAAAAGTGTGTTTTTTTCCATTTTTTCCTCATATTTTATCATTTTTTTTTAGTAAATTATAAGATATGATGAAAATAATGGTATCTTTAGAAAGTCCATTTAATGACGAGAAAAACGGTATATAATATGTGTGGGTACAGTAAACGAGTAAGAGGAAAATTACAGCTAAACACAAACACTGCAGAAATGTAAAAATAGCCATTGTCATTAAGGGTAAGAAAATTGAAAAATGGTCCGGTCATTAAGGGGTTAATAGATGTGTATATTGCTTACAGACCAATGCAACCATCCCCAATAAAGCCCAGCATGACCACTTACCCCCACCTACAGCCCCATTCACACATCTACAAATTGTTTTACACATATTCCAAAAACTGGCACTAAACAATTATATCTGCTTGTAATAGTTGACCAATTTTCTAAGTGGCCAGAAGCTTTTGTTACCCAGAGGGAAGATGCAAAAACAGTCGCTAAAATTTTAGCCACTGAAATAATTCCCAGATTTGGTTGTCCGCTTCAGATTAATTCTGATAACGGTCCAGCGTTCATTAGTAAAATCACACATGAGTTAGATTAATTGGAACTTTCACATTCCCTACCATCCTCAAAGCTCAGGGATTGTAGAAAGAATGAATCGCAATATCAAGGAAAAACTTTTAAAGGCAACAGCAGGTACATGGGTTAAATGGCAAAACTATTTACCTGCGATTTTAGCAGAAATCAGAATGACCCCAAATAGGACAACCAGGTTGTCTCCATTTGAGGTCCTAATGGGTAGACCATTCCCGACTCCATGGGTAAAAGGCCCACTTATCATTAAAAATGGTGATTTAGATTGTATTAAGGAACAATATGTAAAACAATTGATTGATAAATTGAATGGCATCTATGGTGATGTGTCTTCCCGTTTACCTCTTCCCTCACAGGAACCAACCCATCCTTTCAAGCCTGGAGATCTGGTCTGCATTCGCCAGCTGAATAAAGCAAAGAAAGGAGGTTTCCCGTTCAGCAAGCCAGTCACTGTGATCGCTGTAACCAGGACTGCCGTACTGACTGATGATAAGGACATCTGGATACACGCTTCACGAGTGAAACTCTGTCCAAAGAGAGGAGAAGCGGGTGACAAGCTATCGGTCACCCCTCACAAAGGAGAAGTGGGTGATAAGGTATCGATCACTCCTCACAAAGACCAGGATGACCATCTCAATCATGGATCCAAGACATTTCTGCAAGATCTTCCTTTTCCTAATGGGGATATTGATATTTGTGTATATCCCAATAGTATTAATAACGGCATGTTATTACTCACTTGAAGATGTTGGACACTTTACACCTATTTGTTTACTATTATTAACATTGTTTAACTGTTACATGTCTTGTACTTTAGGAAAGAAAATATCAGGTATGATACAAGATGCAGAAAAAGTTCAACTGCAAAATTTAATTAGAGGTTGACCCAGATAGTTTATATTGTAGGAACATTACAGGTTATGTGATCACGATGTGATCAAAGAGGGGAATGATGGGTATGTATGTATGTGTATGTATGTATATGTATGTGTATATATATATATATATATATGTATATATGTATATGTGTATGTATATATATATGTATATATATATATATATATATATTGTAACGGTACCAACCGGATACCAAGGGTTAACACCAGGGAACAATGTCCTGCATAGGGAATCAGCAGTTCACAACCCAGCCAGTTTTCAGGTTTTAAACAGAATAACACTTTATTTGAAGGCAGCATACAGATTTATACAGGTTTTTGACCCCCCCCCCCCAGATGGGGGTGGAAAGAATGTTGTACATTAGATAAAAGGGAGAAGCGCCCTTGACATGATACAATAGGATTATATTACTTAAACACTTCAACCACAGGACACTCTTGACTCTCCTTATCACTTAGGCGTTTCTCTCTGGGGGTGATCAAACAATAGAATGCTAAGCATTAATTAGATTGTAGCTGGAGCCAGCCACTTGTGGTTAGAAAATAAAGTTAACACTTTCAGTCCTGACCGAAGGGTCTGTCACAGACAACCTTTCTTACGTTATAGTCCAGAAGTGGCTAGGTTTGCCACAATGCTCCCCCAGAACCAAGCCGGCATACACAGTCTGATCCCAACGGATCGGCTTGGGGATGTCCGGGGCAACAACTTTCGGCTCAAGTAAGCTACGGGGTGTTCTCCGCCATCTGCTCCAACTTGGCTCAGTACTGCCCCCACCCCAAACATGGAAGCGTCTCTTCCCGGAGGGACTGGGCTTGGGTAGTCACAGGGTTAACATTAGCGGGATCCATGGGAGCATAGGCAGAAACAAGGGGGGCCAAGTCATTTCCAAGGAGAACATCAGCAGGTAAGTCCTTCTTGACCCCCACATTCACAAGTCTAGCGCCCACTCCCCAATCCAAATGTACCCTGGCAACAGGTAGGCGGAACACAGTGCCCCCTGCTACCCTCACAGCCACAGTGTCTCCAGTGTGCTGTTTCTCAGGCACCAAGTTCTCTTGAAGCAAGGTCATGGTAGCACCAGTATCCCGTAGACAACTGACCTCCTTCCCATTCACTTTAACCCGTTGCCGGTTATTCCGGTGGGCAGCTTGCACGGGGTCTGCTTCATGTAGGCTGCCCCAGCATTCTGGCGCCTCTACGTAGCGGGCCACAGGCTGAGGATTATGTGGGATTCCGCCAGCGGGTCTTCTCCAGGACTGTGCTTGATTCGCTGCATTTAGGGGACACTCTGGTCTTTTGTGCCCTAGTTGCTTACATCCAAAGCACCGAATAGGTTGTGAGTAGCCCCGCGAATTGAACCGGGCTCTCTGAGGGTAGTTCGTGGCCGGAGGCCGTGTGGTATAGCGGTGCGCCGGGGGTTGGTAACTGGCAGCTGCTGGGGTGACTGGGGGTCTGTACTCCACTCTAGCAGTGGGCAATCGGTATACTGCTCCCCCTGCCCCTCGTACTGCCACGGATCCGCCAGTGGGTGCTGTATCCGGCACCAAATGGGGAGCTATCAGGGTTAAAGTAGCTCCCGAATCCCGAAGTCCCTGGACCGACATCACCTCATGCAGAATTCCCAGGGGTTCCTCGGCTTGGGTGCTCAACACCTCATGAGCGGCTGGCTCCGTTTGGTAATGGTGAGCAGCCGCCCTTGGGGCCAGGTTCTGTCTGACCTGGTTCCAAGCTTGTCTGCTCCGATTTTGGGTGCACTCACGTGCCATATGTCCCCACTGCTTGCAGGTGTGGCATTGTATATTAGCCCGTCCGTTGTTAGGCTGTAGTCCATGGTGCCTCCTGGCATCAAAATGCTGGTCTGCTAATCTGGCTGCTTCGGTTAAGGTGAGGGGTTTTCGATCTCTCACCCATTCTTGGGCTTCTGGGGACAAGCCGTTAAAGAATTGCTCCAACAGCATCAGTTGTCGCAATTCTTCCATGGTGGTAGCTTGGCTGGCCTGTATCCACCCCTGAGATGCTTGATCCAGCTTGTGGGCCCACTCTGCATGGGAATCTCTTTCTGGCTTGCGCAGGCCTCTAAACTTGCGCCGGTATGCCTCTGAGGTAATGGCATATCTTTCCAAGATCGCTCTCTTCACTTTAGCGTAATCCTTGCTGTCCTCCCTGGGTACAGCGCGATACGCTTCCGCTGCCCTACCGGCTAGCTTGCCTGCTAGCACCGGCACCCATACGGACTGCTCCAAATCATGTAACTCGCACAGTCTCTCAAAATCCTGTAAATACCCATCAATCTCATCCTTCTCCTCACAAAACATTTTAAATGCATGGTATGGGATTTTGGGTCTTACTGGGTTGCTGAGTGCGTCCAAAATGGATTCTGCTCGGGAGGATGCATTCCGCGGACTGTGTGCCATCACGTACTCCTGCACATCTGCCATTACCACGGATAGCATATCCCGTGGTACAGGTTGGGGTAAAAATTCCAGCCTGGTCCTCATTTCCCTCTGGTATAGGGTCTCCTCCATGGCTGCTGGAGGCGTAGCGCTGCGAGCTCTGTCTCCCTCCATCAGCTCAGCAATTAATATAGCCTTGGGTTTGCTGCTGCCTATCTTTCCCCTGGCTTCTAGCAGTTCCTTTTACGTTTGTCTCTTTAGCTTAGAATAATCCATCTCCATTCACTTCGGTCCCTGGTACTCCTTCCATCTTAGTCAGTATTGTAGTAATCCCCCTCTTCCTGAGGTTACTGGCTTGTGTAGTTGCTCTTCTGGGCGATAAGGTTCATTCCGTCGCTTGCCACCAATTGTAACGGTACCAACCGGATACCAAGGGTTAACACCAGGGAACAATGTCCTGCATAGGGAATCAGCAGTTCACAACCCAGCCAGTTTTCAGGTTTTAAACAGAATAACACTTTATTTGAAGGCAGCATACAGATTTATACAGGTTTTTGACCCCCCCCCCCCAGATGGGGGTGGAAAGAATGTTGTACATTAGATAAAAGGGAGAAGCGCCCTTGACATGATACAATAGGATTATATTACTTAAACACTTCAACCACAGGACACTCTTGACTCTCCTTATCACTTAGGCGTTTCTCTCTGGGGGTGATCAAACAATAGAATGCTAAGCATTAATTAGATTGTAGCTGGAGCCAGCCACTTGTGGTTAGAAAATAAAGTTAACACTTTCAGTCCTGACCGAAGGGTCTGTCACAGACAACCTTTCTTACGTTATAGTCCAGAAGTGGCTAGGTTTGCCACATATATATATATATATATATATATATATATATATATATATATATGTGTGTATATATATGTATTATATATATTATGTTATATGGGTAATTTGAATCTCACATATTAAGCATATTGAGGGTAACTTTAAATCTAGTATCAAATGTTTATAAAGCAGCATTCCACAAGTTTCTTTTTGTATAAGTTGTAACATATGGTTTCTAATATAAGTTCCTCTCTACAAATGGTTATATGAGCATATTCTGTTATGTGCTATAACAACATTCTTATTTCCTGTGGGCCCCTTATGCAGATGTGAAGTTAACTACGTTTTTTATATATTTCCTGTGACCTCATGTATGACGTATACATCACTATAAATTCTTTGTGTGTTCTTCAAATAAACGGGACTTTTGTGAAAACACTCAGTTGCATGTGTGTGTGATTTCAGTGGTCACCCCAGGGCCCTGAAGAAAACGTTTGCCGCACCCTTATCAGCCAGAGCAGAGCTAAGGAACAAAAGAAGTGACCCTACAATTATGTATCAGTGTGTTACAGTGTGTGTCAGTGTATTGCATTATGTATTAGTGTGTTACAGTGTGTGTCAGTGTATTGCATTATGTATTAGTGTGTTATAGTGTGTGTCAGTGTATTGCATTATGTATCAGTGTGTTATAGTGTGTGTCAGTGTATTGCATTATGTATTAGTGTGTTATAGTGTGTGTCAGTGTATTGCATTATGTATTAGTGTGTTATAGTGTGTGTCAGTGTATTGCATTATGTATTAGTGTGTTACAGTGTGTGTCAGTGAATTGCATTATGTATTAGTGTGTTATAGTGTGTGTCAGTGTATTGCATTATGTATCAGTGTGTTATAGTGTGTGTCAGTGTATTGCATTATGTATTAGTGTGTTACAGTGTGTGTCAGTGTATTGCATTATGTATTAGTGTGTTACAGTGTGTGTCAGTGTATTGCATTATGTATTAGTGTGTTACAGTGTGTGTCAGTGTATTGCATTATGTATTAGTGTGTTACAGTGTGTGTCAGTGTATTGCATTATGTATTAGTGTGTTACAGTGTGTGTCAGTGTATTGCATTATGTATTAGTGTGTTATAGTGTGTGTCAGTGTATTGCATTATGTATTAGTGTGTTACAGTGTGTGTCAGTGTATTGCATTATGTATTAGTGTGTTATAGTGTGTGTCAGTGTATTGCATTATGTATTAGTGTATTACAGTGTGTGTCAGTGTATTGCATTATGTATTAGTGTGTTACAGTGTGTGTCAGTGTATTGCATTATGTATTAGTGTATTACAGTGTGTGTCAGTGTATTGCATTATGTATTAGTGTGTTACAGTGTGTGTCAGTGTATTGCATTATGTATTAGTGTGTTACAGTGTGTGTCAGTGTATTGCATTATGTATCAGTGTGTTATAGTGTGTGTCAGTGTATTGCATTATGTATCAGTGTGTTATAGTGTGTCAGTGTATTGCATTATGTATTAGTGTGTTATAGTGTGTCAGTGTATTGCATTATGTATTAGTGTGTTATAGTGTGTATTAGTGTGTTATAGTGTGTGTCAGTGTATTGCATTATGCATCAGTGTGTTATAGGGTGTCTCAGTGTGTTACACTAGATCTCAGGGTGTCTCAGTGTGTTACACTAGATCTCAGGGTGTCTCAGTGTGTAACACTAGATCTCAGGGTGTCTCAGTGTGTTACAGTGTGTTACACTAGATCTCAGGGTGTATCAGTCTGTTACACTAGATCTCAGGGTGTCTCAGTGTGTTACAGTGTGTTACACTAGATCTCAGGGTGTATCAGTGTGGCAAACCTAGCCACTTCTGGACTATAATGTAAGAAAGGTTGTCTATAGGCTGTATTGTGTGCTATGTAGATGTGACAGACCCTTCTGGCAGTACTGAAGGAGTTAAATGTGTTTAGCTTTAAGAAGACTATTCTTGAACGACAAGGTTACTAGTCTCAGCTATTGTGTACTTTCATTAAAGCTAGTGATTACCATTCCATTGTTCAATCACATCTAGAGAGACGACGCCTTAGTGATAAGAAGAGCCAAGTGTGTGTCCTGTGGTTAAGTTGTTATCAGCTTGAGCAAGGTATTCTATTGTATCATGTCAAAAGGCGTGTTCCATCCATCTAATCTACAACATTCTTTTCAACCCCCCATCTGGGAGGTCAGACCTGCATAAATACTAGGCATAGCCTTTTTAATAAAGTTCATTCTGTTTTAAACCTGAAAACTGGCTGGGTCGTGAGTTATTGACTCCCAAACTGTGTTTCGTCCGGTTATTGGGAGTATTTTAATATTGCTCTCCGCTACAATTGGTGGCAAGCGTTGGGATCAGACCTTACAGCCGAAAAGCGCAATTCGTGCAATTGTAACTGCCGAATAAGAAAAGGGAATGGCAAGCAGAATACAGTGAAAGAACCGACTACCGAAGTGAATGGAGACGGATTATTCTAAGCTAAAGAGACAAACGTTAAAGGAACTGCTAGAAGCCAGGGGAAAGATAGCCAGCAGCAAACCCAAGGCTATATTAATTGCAGAGCTGATGGAGGGAGACAGAGCTCGCAGCGCTACGCCTCCAGCAGCCATGGAGGAGACCCTATACCAGAGGGAAATGAGGACCAGGCTGGAATTTTTACCCCAACCTGTACCACGGGACATGCTATCCGTGGTAATGGCAGATGTGCAGGAGTACGTGATGGCACACAGTCCGCGGAATGCATCCTCCCGAGCAGAATCCATTTCGGAAGCACTCAGTAACCCAGTAAGACCCAAAATCCCATACCATGCCTTTAAAATGTTTTGTGAGGAGAAGGATGAGATCGATGGGTATTTACAGGATTTTGAGAGACTGTGCGAGTTACATGAGTTGGAGCAGTCCGTATGGGTGCCGGTGCTAGCAGGCAAGCTAGCCGGTAGGGCAGCGGAAGCGTATCGCGCTGTACCCAGGGAGGACAGCAAGGATTACGCTAAAGTGAAGAGCGCAATCTTGGAAAGATATGCCATTACCCCAGAGGCATACCGGCGCAAGTTTAGAGGCCTGCGCAAGCCAGAAAGAGATTCCCATGCAGAGTGGGCCCACAAGCTGGATCAAGCATCTCAGGGGTGGATACAGGCCAGCCAAGCTACCACCATGGAAGAATTGCGACAACTGATGCTGTTGGAGCAATTCTTTAACGGCTTGTCCCCAGAAGCCCAAGAATGGGTGAGAGATCGAAAACCCCTCACGTTAACCGAAGCAGCCAGATTAGCAGACCAGCATTTTGACGCCAGGAGGCACCATGGACTACTACCTAAGACGTACACTCGACCCACAGGACAGCCCAGTCCTCTACAGTCTAACAACCCCACAGCGGCACCGTTTCGTCCAGCCCCAGGGAATCCACCACCCCCCTCACGATACAATGGACGGGCGAATATACAATGCCACACCTGCAAGCAGTGGGGACATATGGCACGTGAGTGCACCCAAAATCGGAGCAGACAAGCTTGGAACCAGGTCAGACAGAACCTGGCCCCAAGGGCAGCTGCTCACCATTACCAAACGGAGCCAGCCGCTCATGAGGGGTTGAGCACCCCAGCCGGGGAACCCCTGGGAATTCTGCATGAGGTGATGTCGGTCCGAGCCACCGATAACCGGCAACATCACCGTCAGCTGGTGACCGTGGAGGGGAAGGAGGTCCAGGGACTTCGGGATTCGGGAGCTACTTTAACCCTGATAGCTCCCCATTTGGTGCCAGATACAGCACACACGGGCGGATCCGTGGCAGTACGAGTGGCAGGGGGAGCAGTATACCGATTGCCCACTGCTAAGATTCATTTGGATTGGGGTGCAGGGGAGGGCATGGTAGAAGTGGGCTTAATGCAAAACCTACCAGCGGATGTTGTACTGGGGAATGACCTGGGTCAGATGACCTCTGCTTTTGTACCTCAGGCTCCACATCAGGAGGTCCACCCAGTAACCACCCGGCAGCAGGCACGCACTACGGCCCCACCAGCTCACCACGAGGCTCAGGTAAGAGACCATGACACCCCCTTGACACATATGACTTGGGATACCCCCACCCAATTTGAGGCGGAGGTGAAAGCTGACCCCACGCTGCAGGCATACCGGGATAAAGGGAACACCGATCAGGCTGGGTTAGAAGGGGAACGGTACGTCTGGGAGAAAGGGTTATTGTACCGCATAGCCGAACGGGGGGTAGGCAGCGCAGTCACCGTGACCACTAAGCAACTGGTAGTACCCCAGAAGTATAGGCAGGAACTGCTCAGGATAGCTCATGACATTCCCCTGTCAGGCCACCTGGGAATGACTCGCACCCGCTACAGATTGACCCACGCCTTTTTCTGGCCTGGGATCTCTAAAGATGTACGGCAATATTGCACCTCCTGTGACGTGTGCCAACGAGTAGGCAAACGAGGTGACCGCCCTAAGGCTAAATTATGCCCGTTACCCATTATTGAGGAACCCTTTAGCAGGGTAGCAGTAGATATCGTAGGGCCTCTACCCAAGCCCAGTCCCTCCGGGAAGAGGTACATTTTAACCGTAGTGGACTATGCCACTAGGTACCCCGAGGCCATTGCGCTCTCCAACATCCATGCAGAGACGGTAGCTGAAGCCTTAATAAAAATATTTTCCCGGGTAGGGTTCCCCCAGGAGATAATATCAGATAGGGGAACCCAGTTTACCGCAGAGGTGACCCAACAACTTTGGAGGGTATGTGGTGTTAGACCCATAATTAACTCAGCCTACCATCCCCAGTCCAATGGGTTATGTGAGAGATTTAATGGGACTTTAAAACAGATGCTCCGTACATTTGGCGAGACTCATAAGGACTGGGAGCGCTACCTACCCCATCTGCTTTTCGCATATAGGGAGGTACCCCAAGAGTCGACAGGTTTTTCCCCCTTCGAATTGCTATTTGGGAGAAGGGTGCGGGGGCCATTAAACCTCATTAGGGAGCATTGGGAGCGAGAGAGTAGCCCCGATGGTAAACCCATTGTATCTTACGTGCTGGAGTTCAGGGACCGACTGGAGGCATTAACCCAGGCTGTACGTACCAACCTCCAGGCGGCTCAACAACGCCAGCGCCGCTGGTACGATAGGGGAGCCAGGGATCGCAGCTTTCAAGTGGGGCAGAAAGTTTTAATTTTAAAACCTGTACGCACCGACAAGCTGCAGGCCGTCTGGCAAGGCCCATACCAGGTCGTAGAGCAGCGATGCGACACTACCTATGTGATTGGCCCCTGCTCAGGGGTAGGGAAGCGACGCATGCTTCATGTGAACATGCTCAAACCCTACCATGAGAGGATGGAGGACGTGGCGGCAATATGCGCCTCGGCCTCTGAGGATCAGGAGAATCTGCCTCTCCCTGACCTATTAGAATCAGAGGACCAGATAGAGCCCTCCAGGGGCGTTCAGCTGGGGGAGCGGCTAAGCCCTTCGGAGCGTGCCCAGGTACAGGAGTTGATAGTAGCTAAAGGGGCTATCTTCTCCCACTTACCTGGGTACACCCCGCTGGCCACTCACCGAGTTGAAACCCCGGGGCAGCTACCTATGCGGCAGACCCCGTATCGTGTCCCTGAAGCAGTCAAGGCACACATGAAGGCAGAAATTGACGAGATGTTGCAACTAGGGGTTATCGAACCTTCCGACAGCCCCTGGGCATCCCCGGTAGTGTTGGTACCCAAGAAAGACGGCACCACACGCTTCTGTGTTGACTACCGGAGGCTAAATGACAAAACGGTGTCTGATGCCTATCCGATGCCCCGGATAGACGAGTTGCTGGATAAAATGGCTAGGGGACAGTATCTTACGACCATAGACTTATGCAAGGGATACTGGCAAATCCCGCTAGCCGATGACGCCGTCCCCAAGTCAGCGTTTGTCACCCCGTTTGGCCTATACCAATTTCGGGTCATGCCTTTCGGGATGAAGAACGCTCTGGCGACCTTTCAAAGGATGGTAGATCGGCTACTGGACGGGTTCCAGGAGTATGCCTGCGCATACCTGGACGATATTGCCATATATAGCCAAAACTGGGCAGAACACCTACAGCATATAGGAGCAGTTATTGACCGTATAGGGGAGGCAGGGCTGACCCTGAAACCTAGTAAATGCCATATCGGGATGGCAGAAGTGCAGTATTTAGGCCACCGGGTGGGGAGCGGGCACCAGAAACCCGAACCGGCCAAAATTGAAGCTGTTGCTAAGTGGCCCACCCCTAGGACCAAGACCCAAGTACTGGCATTTTTAGGCACGGCGGGGTACTACAGAAAGTTCGTGCCCAATTATAGTGCCCTAGCCAAACCCCTGACTGACTTGACACGTAAGAACCTTCCCCGACAAGTTACTTGGGCCCCAGAGTGTGAGCAGGCATTCCAACAACTAAAGACGGCTCTAACTAATGCGCCTGTACTTGCTGCACCCGATCCAACTAAAAGATTTCTTGTTCACACAGACGCTTCGATGTTTGGAGTGGGGGCAGTGCTGAGCCAAGTTGGAGCAGATGGCGGAGAACACCCCGTAGCTTACTTGAGCCGAAAGTTGTTGCCCCGTGAAGTAAGCTACGCCGCCATCGAAAAAGAATGCCTGGCCGTGGTGTGGGCCCTCAAAAAGTTGCAGCCGTACCTGTATGGACAACCTTTTTCCTTACTCACAGATCACAACCCGTTGGTGTGGCTGAACCGTGTGGCCGGGGACAATGCCAGGCTGCTGCGCTGGAGTTTGGCGCTGCAGCCCTTCGACTTTACCATCCATTACCGCCCAGGGAAACAAAACGGTAACGCCGACGGGTTGTCCAGACAAACTGAACTTGAAAAGTGATCTGTGAGTGCTTCCCCGGACATCCCCAAGCCGATCCGTTGGGATCAGACTGTGTATGCCGGCTTGGTTCTGGGGGAGCATTGTGGCAAACCTAGCCACTTCTGGACTATAATGTAAGAAAGGTTGTCTATAGGCTGTATTGTGTGCTATGTAGATGTGACAGACCCTTCTGGCAGTACTGAAGGAGTTAAATGTGTTTAGCTTTAAGAAGACTATTCTTGAACGACAAGGTTACTAGTCTCAGCTATTGTGTACTTTCATTAAAGCTAGTGATTACCATTCCATTGTTCAATCACATCTAGAGAGACGACGCCTTAGTGATAAGAAGAGCCAAGTGTGTGTCCTGTGGTTAAGTTGTTATCAGCTTGAGCAAGGTATTCTATTGTATCATGTCAAAAGGCGTGTTCCATCCATCTAATCTACAACATTCTTTTCAACCCCCCATCTGGGAGGTCAGACCTGCATAAATACTAGGCATAGCCTTTTTAATAAAGTTCATTCTGTTTTAAACCTGAAAACTGGCTGGGTCGTGAGTTATTGACTCCCAAACTGTGTTTCGTCCGGTTATTGGGAGTATTTTAATATTGCTCTCCGCTACAATCAGTGTGTTGCACTAGATCTCAGGGTGTATCAGTGTGTTACAGTGTGTTACACTAGATCTCAGGGTGTCTCAGTCTGTTACACTAGATCTCAGGGTTTATCAGTGTGTATCAGTGTGTTACACTATATCTCAGAGTGTATCAGTGTGTATCAGTGTGTTACACTATATCTCAGAGTGTATCAGTGTGTTACACTAGATCTCAGGGTGTATCAGTGTGTTACACTAGATCTCAGGGTGTATCAGTGTGTTACACTAGATCTCAGGGTGTATCAGTGTGTTACACTAGATCTCAGGGTGTATCAGTGTGTTACACTAAATCTCAGAGTGTATCAGTGTGTATCAGTGTGTTACACTATATCTCAGAGTGTATCAGTGTGTATCAGTGTGTTACACTATATCTCAGAGTGTATCAGTGTGTTACACTAGATCTCAGGGTGTATCAGTGTGTTACAGTGTGTTACACTAGATCTCAGGGTGTATCAGTGTGTTGCACTAGATCTGAGGGTGTATCAGTGTGTTGCAGTGTGTTACACTAGATCTCAGGGTGTATCAGTCTGTTACACTAGATCTCAGGGTGTCTCAGTGTGTTACAGTGTGTTACACTAGATCTCAGGGTGTATCAGTGTGTTGCACTAGATCTCAGAGTGTATCAGTGTGTTACACTAAATCTCAGAGTGTATCAGTGTGTTACACTATATCTCAGAGTGTATCAGTGTGTTACACTAGATCTCAGGGTGTATCAGTGTGTTACACTAGATCTCAGGGTGTATCAGTGTGTTACACTAGATCTCAGGGTGTATCAGTGTGTTACACTAGATCTCAGGGTGTATCAGTGTGTTACACTAAATCTCAGAGTGTATCAGTGTGTATCAGTGTGTTACACTATATCTCAGAGTGTATCAGTGTGTATCAGTGTGTTACACTATATCTCAGAGTGTATCAGTGTGTTACACTAGATCTCAGGGTGTATCAGTGTGTTACAGTGTGTTACACTAGATCTCAGGGTGTATCAGTGTGTTGCACTAGATCTGAGGGTGTATCAGTGTGTTGCAGTGTGTTACACTAGATCTCAGGGTGTATCAGTCTGTTACACTAGATCTCAGGGTGTCTCAGTGTGTTACAGTGTGTTACACTAGATCTCAGGGTGTATCAGTGTGTTGCACTAGATCTCAGAGTGTATCAGTGTGTTACACTAAATCTCAGAGTGTATCAGTGTGTTACACTAGATCTCAGGGTGTATCAGTGTGTTACACTAGATCTCAGGGTGTATCAGTGTGTTGCAGTGTGTTACACTAGATCTCAGAGTGTATCAGTGTGTATCAGTGTGTTACACTAGATCTCAGAGTGTATCAGTGTGTATCAGTGTGTTACACTATATCTCAGAGTGTATCAGTGTGTTACACTATATCTCAGAGTGTATCAGTGTGTTACACTATATCTCAGAGTGTATCAGTGTGTTACACTAGATCTCAGGGTGTCTCAGTGTGTTACACTAGATCTCAGGGTGTCTCAGTCTGTTACACTAGATCTCAGGGTGTATCAGTCTGTTACACTAGATCTCAGGGTGTCTCAGTGTGTTACAGTGTGTTACACTAGATCTCAGGGTGTATCAGTGTGTTGCACTAGATCTCAGGGTGTATCAGTGTGTTGCAGTGTGTTGCACTAGATCTCAGGGTGTATCAGTGTGTTACACTAGATCTCAGGGTGTATCAGTGTGTTGCACTAGATCTCAGGGTGTATCAGTGTGTTACACTAGATCTCAGGGTGTATCAGTGTGTTACACTATATCTCAGAGTGTATCAGTGTGTATCAGTGTGTTACACTAGATCTCAGAGTGTATCAGTGTGTATCAGTGTGTTACACTAGATCTCAGAGTGTATCAGTGTGTATCAGTGTGTTACACTAGATCTCAGAGTGTATCAGTGTGTATCAGTGTGTTACACTAGATCTCAGAGTGTATCAGTGTGTATCAGTGTGTTACACTATATCTCAGAGTGTATCAGTGTGTATCAGTGTGTTACACTAGATCTCAGAGTGTATCAGTGTGTATCAGTGTGTTACACTAGATCTCAGAGTGTATCAGTGTGTATCAGTGTGTTACACTAGATCTCAGAGTGTATCAGTGTGTATCAGTGTGTTACACTAGATCTCAGGGTGTATCAGTGTGTATCAGTATGTTACACTATATCTCAGAGTGTATCAGTGTGTATCAGTGTGTTACACTATATCTCAGAGTGTATCAGTGTGTATCAGTGTGTTACACTAGATCTCAGGGTGTATCAGTGTGTATCAGTGTGTTACACTATATCTCAGAGTGTATCAGTGTGTATCAGTGTGTTACACTATATCTCAGAGTGTATCAGTGTGTTGCACTAGATCTCAGGGTGTATCAGTGTGTTGCAGTGTGTTACACTAGATCTCAGGGTGTATCAGTGTGTTGCAGTGTGTTACACTAGATCTCAGGGTGTATCAGTGTGTTGCAGTGTGTTAAACTAGATCTCAGGGTGTATCAGTGTGTTGCAGTGTGTTACACTAGATCTCAGGGTGTATCAGTGTGTTGCAGTGTGTTACACTAGATCTCAGGGTGTATCAGTGTGTTGCAGTGTGTTACACTAGATCTCAGGGTGTATCAGTGTGTTGCAGTGTGTTACACTAGATCTCAGGGTGTATCAGTGTGTTGCAGTGTGTTACACTATATCTCAGGGTGTATCAGTGTGTTGCAGTGTGTTACACTAGATCTCAGGGTGTATCAGTGTGTTGCAGTGTGTTACACTAGATCTCAGGGTGTATCAGTGTGTTACACTATATCTCAGGGTGTATCAGTGTGTTACACTATATCTCAGAGTGTATCAGTGTGTTACACTAGATCTCAGGGTGTATCAGTGTGTTACACTATATCTCAGAGTGTATCAGTGTGTTACACTATATCTCAGAGTGTATCAGTGTGTTACACTAAATCTCAGAGTGTATCAGTGTGTTACACTAGATCTCAGGGTGTATCAGTGTGTTGCAGTGTGTTACACTAGATCTCAAGGTGTATCAGTGTGTTGCAGTGTGTTACACTAGATCTCAGGGTGTATCAGTGTGTTACACTATATCTCAGAGTGTATCAGTGTGTTACACTAGATCTCAGGGTGTATCAGTGTGTTATACTATATCTCAGAGTGTATCAGTGTGTATCAGTGTGTTACACTATATCTCAGAGTGTATCAGTGTGTTACACTATATCTCAGGGTGTATCAGTGTGTTACACTAGATCTCAGGGTGTATCAGTGTGTTACACTATATCTCAGAGTGTATCAGTGTGTTACACTATATCTCAGAGTGTATCAGTGTGTATCAGTGTGTTACACTATATCTCAGGGTGTATCAGTGTGTTACACTAGATCTCAGGGTGTATCAGTGTGTTGCAGTGTGTTACACTAGATCTCAGAGTGTATCAGTGTGTATCAGTGTGTTGCAGTGTGTTACACTAGATCTCAGAGTGTATCAGTGTGTATCAGTGTGTTGCAGTGTGTTACAGTGTGTGTCAGTGTATGGCATTATGCATCAGTGTGTATAGTGTGTCAGTGTATTGCATTATGTATTAGTGTGTTATAGTGTGTGAAAAAGGGTGTGTGTACAAGCGCTAAGGTAATCCCCAAGCTGTATCCAAACAGAGATCCTAACCAACCTCCAAAAAATATGCACAAGTAGTAAGAAGTGAATACAGCGCCAACAAGAGGCCAAGGGATAAATATACTCACAGAGAGATAAAAGAAGATTATTTAATGAACCATGTTAAAAAGCATCAGTAATAAAAGACTATATATAAAAAATGTAAAAAGCACATATAAATAAAATTACAAATACAGGAATATCTTACAGAAGCGGCTCAAAGGGCCAAAGCTGATAATTACAATAAAAACAGAGGTAATAACAGGTGATCAGTGTGAGTGGTACACCAGAATAAGAGTGTATACTAATAAAACAGAATTAGCCTAAGTACAACTATAACAAGTGCATCAAGCAAAAAACTAATAAACAATAATACAAACAATAGTGTTCAAAATTAGTGTTACAAAAATAGTGTTCCAAAAAATAGAAAAATGCACTGCAGTGCAAAAAAAGGGGGTAGCAAATAATTGTATAGATACAATCAAATAGTGAGTGAGTGCAAATGGATATAAAAATGCTAGCTACTTAATCCAGTGAGGTTAAGATATAATTAAATAAAATACACAATATGCAATAACATAAAAAATATAATACACAATATGCAATAACATAAAAAATAATAAAATATAAAATATAATCCAAAAAAGTGTTCAAAAAGTTGATCAACAAATGTTAGTGAAGAACAAAAATAAGTCAATCAAAACTAAAAAATGGAAAAAATGGGTGATGAAAAGCAAGGTGAAAGTGAGGAAATTGATTCCTTCCAATGTTAGTTACTTTAACAGATCCAAATTCCTGAGTGTGGTTGCTGAAGTAGCTGATTGGATCCTAGCACCTGTCAGCTGCTCCTATGGTATCCTAAAAAGTGTCCCTGTAAAAAAAGAAATTCACAACATAGTGTATCCAATATGAGAATGAAGTAAAGATTAAAGTAATGCTTACCAATATGTCAACGCATTTCTGCCCTCAAAAAAGGGCCTTTCTCAAGACTAGCCTTGAGAAAGGCCCTTTTTTGAGGGCAGAAACGCGTTGACATATTAGTAAGCATTACTTTAATCTTTACTTCATTCTCATATTGGATACACTATGTTGTGAATTTCTTTTTTTTTTTTTTACAGGGACACTTTTTAGGATACCATAGGAGCAGCTGACAGGTGCTAGAATCCAATCAGCTACTTCAGCTACCACACTCAGGAATTTGGATCTGTTAAAGTAACTAACATTGGAAGGAATCAATTTCCTCACTTTCACCTTGCTTTTCATCACCCTTTTTTTCCATTTTTTAGTTTTGATTGACTTATTTTTGTTCTTCACTAACATTTGTTGATCAACTTTTTGAACACTTTTTTGGATTATATTTTATATTTTATTTTTTATGTTATTGCATATTGTGTATTTTATTTTTTATGTTATTGCATATTGTGTATTTTATTTTTTACGTTATTGCATATTGTGTATTTTATTTAATTATATCTTAACCTCACTGGATTAAGTAGCTAGCATTTTTATATCCATTTGCACTAACTCACTATTTGATTGTATTTATACAATTTTTTTGCTACCCCCTTTTTTGCACTGCAGTGCATTTTTCTATTTTTTGGAACACTATTTTTGTAACACTAATTTTGAACACTATTGTTTGTATTATTGTTTATTAGTTTTTTGCTTGATGCACTTGTTATAGTTGTACTTAGGCTGATTCTGTTTTATTAGTATACACTCTTATTCTGGTGTACCACTCACACTGATCACCTGTTATTACCTCTGTTTTTATTGTAATTATCAGCTTTGGCCCTTTGAGCCGCTTCTGTAAGATATTCCTGTATTTGTAATTTTATTTATATGTGCTTTTTACATTTTTTATATATAGTCTTTTATTACTGATGCTTTTTAACATGGTTCATTAAATAATCTTCTTTTATCTCTCTGTGAGTATATTTATCCCTTGGCCTCTTGTTGGCGCTGTATTCACTTCTTACTACTTGTGTTATAGTGTGTGTCAGTGTATTGCATTATGTATTAGTGTGTTATAGTGTGTGTCAGTGTATTGCATTATGTATTAGTGTGTTATAGTGTGTATCAGTGTATTGCATTATGTATTAGTGTGTTATAGTGTGTCAGTGTATTGCATTATGTATCAGTGTGTTATAGTGTGTCAGTGTATTGCATTATGTATTAGTGTGTTATAGTGTGTGTCAGTGTATTGCATTATGCATCAGTGTGTTATAGTGTGTGTCAGTGTATTGCATTGTGTGTCAGTGTATTGCATTATGTATTAGTGTGTTATAGTGTGTATCAGTGTATTGCATTATGTATTAGTGTGTTATAGTGTGTGTCAGTGTATTGCATTATGTATTTGTGGCAAACCTAGCCACTTCTGGACTATAACGTAAGAAAGGTTGTCTATAGGCTGTATATTGTGCTATGTAGATGTGACAGACCCTTCTGTCAGCACTGAAAGAGTTAACTGTGTTCAGCTTTAGCCTCAGCTATTATGCACTGTCATTAATGTTATTGATACACAGTCCATTGTTTAATCAACCTCAGAGAGCAGACCCTAGATGATAAGGAAAGCCAAGTGTCTGTCTGTGTTTAAATTGTTATCAGCTTGAGCAAGGTATTCTATTGTATCATGTAAAAGGGCATGTTCCCTCCATCTAATGTACAACATTCTTTCAACCCCCCTTCTGGGGGGGGTCAGACCTGCATAAATACTGGGCATATGAGCCTTAATAAAATTCATTCTGTTTAAACCTGACAACTGGCTGGGTTGTGAACTGCTGATTCCCTATGTAGGACATTGTTCCCTGGTGTTAACCCTTGGTATCCGGTTGGTACCGTTACAATTGGTGGCAAGCGACGGAATGAACCTTATCGCCCAGAAGAGCAACTACACAAGCCAGTAACCTCAGGAAGAGGGGGATTACTACAATACTGACTAAGATGGAAGGAGTACCAGGGACCGAAGTGAATGGAGATGGATTATTCTAAGCTAAAGAGACAAACGTTAAAGGAACTGCTAGAAGCCAGGGGAAAGATAGGCAGCAGCAAACCCAAGGCTATATTAATTGCTGAGCTGATGGAGGGAGACAGAGCTCGCAGCGCTACGCCTCCAGCAGCCATGGAGGAGACCCTATACCAGAGGGAAATGAGGACCAGGCTGGAATTTTTACCCCAACCTGTACCACGGGATATGCTATCCGTGGTAATGGCAGATGTGCAGGAGTACGTGATGGCACACAGTCCGCGGAATGCATCCTCCCGAGCAGAATCCATTTTGGACGCACTCAGCAACCCAGTAAGACCCAAAATCCCATACCATGCATTTAAAATGTTTTGTGAGGAGAAGGATGAGATTGATGGGTATTTACAGGATTTTGAGAGACTGTGCGAGTTACATGATTTGGAGCAGTCCGTATGGGTGCCGGTGCTAGCAGGCAAGCTAGCCGGTAGGGCAGCGGAAGCGTATCGCGCTGTACCCAGGGAGGACAGCAAGGATTACGCTAAAGTGAAGAGAGCGATCTTGGAAAGATATGCCATTACCTCAGAGGCATACCGGCGCAAGTTTAGAGGCCTGCGCAAGCCAGAAAGAGATTCCCATGCAGAGTGGGCCCACAAGCTGGATCAAGCATCTCAGGGGTGGATACAGGCCAGCCAAGCTACCACCATGGAAGAATTGCGACAACTGATGCTGTTGGAGCAATTCTTTAACGGCTTGTCCCCAGAAGCCCAAGAATGGGTGAGAGATCGAAAACCCCTCACCTTAACCGAAGCAGCCAGATTAGCAGACCAGCATTTTGATGCCAGGAGGCACCATGGACTACAGCCTAACAACGGACGGGCTAATATACAATGCCACACCTGCAAGCAGTGGGGACATATGGCACGTGAGTGCACCCAAAATCGGAGCAGACAAGCTTGGAACCAGGTCAGACAGAACCTGGCCCCAAGGGCGGCTGCTCACCATTACCAAACGGAGCCAGCCGCTCATGAGGTGTTGAGCACCCAAGCCGAGGAACCCCTGGGAATTCTGCATGAGGTGATGTCGGTCCGGGGACTTCGGGATTCGGGAGCTACTTTAACCCTGATAGCTCCCCATTTGGTGCCGGATACAGCACCCACTGGCGGATCCGTGGCAGTACGAGGGGCAGGGGGAGCAGTATACCGATTGCCCACTGCTAGAGTGGAGTACAGACCCCCAGTCACCCCAGCAGCTGCCAGTTACCAACCCCCGGCGCACCGCTATACCACACGGCCTCCGGCCACGAACTACCCTCAGAGAGCCCGGTTCAATTTGCGGGGCTACTCACAACCTATTCGGTGCTTTGGATGTAAGCAACTAGGGCACAAAAGACCAGAGTGTCCCCTAAACGCAGCGAATCAAGCACAGTCCTGGAGAAGACCCGCTGGCGGAATCCCACATAATCCTCAGCCTGTGGCCCGCTACGTAGAGGCGCCAGAATGCTGGGGCAGCCTACATGAAGCAGACCCCGTGCAAGCTGCCCACCGGAATAACCGGCAACGGGTTAAAGTGAATGGGAAGGAGGTCAGTTGTCTACGGGATACTGGTGCTACCATGACCTTGCTTCAAGAGAACTTGGTGCCTGAGAAACAGCACACTGGAGACACTGTGGCTGTGAGGGTAGCAGGGGGCACTGTGTTCCGCCTACCTGTTGCCAGGGTACATTTGGATTGGGGAGTGGGCGCTAGACTTGTGAATGTGGGGGTCAAGAAGGACTTACCTGCTGATGTTCTCCTTGGAAATGACTTGGCCCCCCTTGTTTCTGCCTATGCTCCCATGGATCCCGCTGATGTTAACCCTGTGACTACCCAAGCCCAGTCCCTCCGGGAAGAGACGCTTCCATGTTTGGGGTGGGGGCAGTACTGAGCCAAGTTGGAGCAGATGGCGGAGAACACCCCGTAGCTTACTTGAGCCGAAAGTTGTTGCCCCGGACATCCCCAAGCCGATCCGTTGGGATCAGACTGTGTATGCCGGCTTGGTTCTGGGGGAGCATTGTGGCAAACCTAGCCACTTCTGGACTATAACGTAAGAAAGGTTGTCTATAGGCTGTATATTGTGCTATGTAGATGTGACAGACCCTTCTGTCAGCACTGAAAGAGTTAACTGTGTTCAGCTTTAGCCTCAGCTATTATGCACTGTCATTAATGTTATTGATACACAGTCCATTGTTTAATCAACCTCAGAGAGCAGACCCTAGATGATAAGGAAAGCCAAGTGTGTGTCTGTGTTTAAATTGTTATCAGCTTGAGCAAGGTATTCTATTGTATCATGTAAAAGGGCGTGTTCCCTCCATCTAATGTACAACATTCTTTCAACCCCCCTTCTGGGGGGGGGTCAGACCTGCATAAATACTGGGCATATGAGCCTTAATAAAATTCATTCTGTTTAAACCTGACAACTGGCTGGGTTGTGAACTGCTGATTCCCTATGTAGGACATTGTTCCCTGGTGTTAACCCTTGGTATCCGGTTGGTACCGTTACAGTATTAGTGTGTTATAGTGTGTCAGTGTATTGCATTATGTATTAGTGTGTTATAGTGTGTCAGTGTATTGCATTATGTATTAGTGTGTTATAGTGTGTATCAGTGTATTGCATTATGTATCAGTGTGTTATAGTGTGTATCAGTGTATTGCATTATGTATCAGTGTGTTATAGTGTGTCAGTGTATTGCATTATGTATTAGTGTGTTACAGTGTGTGTCAGTGTATTGCATTATGTATTAGTGTGTTATAGTGTGTATCAGTGTATTGCATTATGTATTAGTGTGTTATAGTGTGTCAGTGTATTGCATTATGTATTAGTGTGTTATAGGGTGTCTCAGTGTGTTACACTAGATCTCAGGGTGTCTCAGTGTGTTACACTAGATCTCAGGGTGTCTCAGTGTGTTACACTAGATCTCAGGGTGTCTCAGTGTGTTACACTAGATCTCAGGGTGTCTCAGTGTGTTACACTAGATCTCAGGGTGTCTCAGTGTGTTACACTAGATCTCAGGGTGTATCAGTGTGTTGCAGTGTGTTACACTAGATCTCAGGGTGTATCAGTCTGTTACACTAGATCTCAGGGTGTCTCAGTGTGTTACAGTGTGTTACACTAGATCTCAGGGTGTCTCAGTGTGTTGCACTAGATCTTAGGGTGTATCAGTGTGTTGCAGTGTGTTACACTAGATCTCAGGGTGTCTCAGTGTGTTACAGTGTGTTACACTAGATCTCAGGGTATCTCAGTCTGTTACACTAGATCTCAGGGTGTCTCAGTGTGTTACAGTGTGTTACACTAGATCTCAGGGTGTATCAGTGTGTTGCACTAGATCTCAGGGTGTATCAGTGTGTTGCACTAGATCTCAGGGTGTATCAGTGTGTATCAGTGTGTTACACTATATCTCAGAGTGTATCAGTGTGTATCAGTGTGTTACACTATATCTCAGAGTGTATCAGTGTGTTGCACTAGATCTCAGGGTGTATCAGTGTGTTGCACTAGATCTCAGGGTGTATCAGTGTGTATCAGTGTGTTACACTAGATCTCAGGGTGTATCAGTGTGTTACACTATATCTCAGGGTGTATCAGTGTGTATCAGTGTGTTACACTATATCTCAGAGTGTATCAGTGTGTATCAGTGTGTTACACTAGATCTCAGGATGTATCAGTGTGTTACAGTGTGTTACACTAGATCTCAGGGTGTATCAGTGTGTTGCACTAGATCTCAGGGTGTCTCAGTGTGTTACACTAGATCTAAGGGTGTATCAGTGGGTTACACTATATCTCAGAGTGTATCAGTGTGTATCAGTGTGTTACACTATATCTCAGAGTGTATCAGTGTGTTGCACTAGATCTCAGGGTGTATCAGTGTGTTGCACTAGATCTCAGGGTGTATCAGTGTGTATCAGTGTGTTACACTAGATCTAAGGGTGTATCAGTGGGTTACACTATATCTCAGAGTGTATCAGTGTGTATCAGTGTGTTACACTATATCTCAGAGTGTATCAGTGTGTTGCACTAGATCTCAGGGTGTATCAGTGTGTTGCACTAGATCTCAGGGTGTATCAGTGTGTATCAGTGTGTTACACTAGATCTCAGGGTGTATCAGTGTGTTACACTATATCTCAGGGTGTATCAGTGTGTATCAGTGTGTTACACTATATCTCAGAGTGTATCAGTGTGTATCAGTGTGTTACACTAGATCTCAGGATGTATCAGTGTGTTACAGTGTGTTACACTAGATCTCAGGGTGTATCAGTGTGTTGCACTAGATCTCAGGGTGTCTCAGTGTGTTACACTAGATCTAAGGGTGTCTCAGTGTGTTACACTAGATCTCAGGGTGTATCAGTGTGTTGCACTAGATCTCAGGGTGTATCAGTGTGTTGCAGTGTGTTACACTAGATCTCAGGGTGTATCAGTGTGTTACACTATATCTCAGAGTGTATCAGTGTGTTGCAGTGTGTTACACTATATCTCAGAGTGTATCAGTGTGTTACACTAGATCTCAGGGTGTCTCGGTGTGTTACACTATATCTCAGAGTGTATCAGTGTGTTGCACTAGATCTCAGGGTGTATCAGTGTGTTACACTAGATCTCAGGGTGTATCAGTGTGTTGCAGTGTGTTACACTAGATCTCAGGGTGTATCAGTGTGTTACACTATATCTCAGAGTGTATCAGTGTGTTACACTAGATCTCAGGGTGTATCAGTGTGTTACACTAGATCTCAGGGTGTATCAGTGTGTTACACTATATCTCAGAGTGCATCAGTGTGTTACACTATATCTCAGAGTGTATCAGTGTGTTACACTAGATCTCAGGGTGTATCAGTGTGTTACACTAGATCTCAGGGTGTATCAGTGTGTTACACTATATCTCAGAGTGCATCAGTGTGTTACACTATATCTCAGAGTGTATCAGTGTGTTACACTATATCTCAGAGTGTATCAGTGTGTTACACTAGATCTCAGGGTGTATCAGTGTGTTACAGTGTGTTACACTAGATCTCAGGGTGTATCAGTGTGTTGCACTAGATCTCAGGGTGTCTCAGTGTGTTACACTAGATCTCAGGGTGTCTCAGTGTGTTGCACTAGATCTCAGGATGTATCAGTGTGTATCAGTGTGTTACACTATATCTCAGGGTGTATCAGTGTGTTGCACTAGATCTCAGGGTGTATCAGTGTGTTGCACTAGATCTCAGGGTGTATCAGTGTGTTGCAGTGTGTTACACTAGATCTCAGGGTGTATCAGTGTGTTGCAGTGTGTTACACTAGATCTCAGGGTGTATCAGTGTGTTGCAGTGTGTTACACTATATCTCAGGGTGTATCAGTGTGTTGCAGTGTGTTACACTAGATCTCAGGGTGTATCAGTGTGTTACACTATATCTCAGAGTGTATCAGTGTGTTACACTATATCTCAGAGTGTATCAGTGTGTTACACTAGATCTCAGGGTGTATCAGTGTGTTACACTATATCTCAGAGTGTATCAGTGTGTTACACTAGATCTCAGGGTGTATCAGTGGGTTACACTATATCTCAGAGTGTATCAGTGTGTATCAGTGTGTTACACTATATCTCAGGGTGTATCAGTGGGTTACACTATATCTCAGAGTGTATCAGTGTGTATCAGTGTGTTACACTATATCTCAGGGTGTATCAGTGTGTATCAGTGTGTTACACTATATCTCAGAGTGTATCAGTGTGTATCAGTGTGTTACACTAGATCTCAGGGTGTATCAGTGGGTTACACTATATCTCAGAGTGTATCAGTGTGTATCAGTGTGTTACACTATATCTCAGGGTGTATCAGTGTGTTACACTATATCTCAGAGTGTATCAGTGTGTTGCAGTGTGTTACACTAGATCTCAGGGTGTATCAGTGTGTTGCAGTGTGTTGCACTAGATCTCAGAGTGTATCAGTGTGTATCAGTGTGTTACACTAGATCTCAGAGTGTATCAGTGTGTATCAGTGTGTTGCAGTGTGTTACACTAGATCTCAGAGTGTATCAGTGTGTATCAGTGTGTTACACTAGATCTCAGAGTTTATCAGTGTGTATCAGTGTGTTACACTAGATCTCAGGGTGTATCAGTGTGTTACACTATATCTCAGAGTTTATCAGTGTGTATCAGTGTGTTACACTAGATCTCAGGGTGTATCAGTGTGTATCAGTGTGTTACACTAGATCTCAGGGTGTATCAGAGTGTTACACTATATCTCAGAATGTATCAGAGTGTATCAGTGTGTTACAGTGTGCTGTAGTGTATATTTATGTGTATCCATGGGCTAAAGAGCATTACATTGAGTCACAGTACTTGCCTTAATGCCTTGCTGTTTATCTCTGCTTCTTCTGTGGTTCTTTAAGGAAAAGGAAGTGAGAGAGGAGAGGAAGGAGAGAAGGTTGGGTGCAGCCAGCAGGTCATACGCAATCAGTCTTAAACAAAAGAAGAGAGTAGGAATAAAGAACGCAGCTGTTGCAAGATGCTGTAAGAAGATTTTCTGTGTTACATACAGTGCTGTATCAGTGTGTTACATTCAGTAATGTATCAGAGTGTTACATACAGTATTGTGTCAGTGTGTTACATACAGTATTGTATCAGTGTGTTACATACAGTAATGTATCAGTGTGTTACATACAGTAATGTATCAGTGTTACATACAGTAATGTATCAGTGTGTTACATACAGTATTGTATCAGTGTGTTACATACAGTATTGTATCAGTGTGTTACATACAGTATTGTATCAGTGTGTTACATACAGTAATGTATCAGTGTGTTACATACAGTATTGTATCAGTGTGTTGCATACAGTAATGTATCAGTGTGTTACATACAGTAATGTATCAGTGTGTTACATACAGTAATGTATCAGTGTGTTACATACAGTATTGTGTCAGTGTGTTACATACAGTAATGTATCAGTGTGTTACATTCAGTAATGTATCAGAGTGTTACATACAGTAATGTATCAGTGTGTTACATACAGTATTGTATCAGTGTGTTACATACAGTAATGTATCAGTGTGTTACATACAGTAATGTGTCAGTGTGTTACATACAGTAATGTGTCAGTGTGTTACATTCAGTAATGTATCAGAGTGTTACATACAGTAATGTATCAGTGTGTTACATACAGTATTGTATCAGTGTGTTACATACAGTAATGTGTCAGTGTGTTACATACAGTAATGTGTCAGTGTGTTACATACAGTAATGTGTCAGTGTGTTACATACAGTAATGTATCAGTGTGTTACATACAGTAATGTATCAGTGTGTTACATACAGTAATGTATCAGTGTGTTACATACAGTATTGTATCAGTGTGTTACATACAGTATTGTATCAGTGTGTTACATACAGTAATGTATCAGTGTGTTACATACAGTAATGTATCAGTGTGTTACATACAGTATTGTATCAGTGTGTTACATACAGTAATGTATCAGTGTGTTACATACAGTAATGTATCAGTGTGTTACATACAGTAATGTATCAGTGTGTTACATACAGTATTGTATCAGTGTGTTACATACAGTAATGTATCAGTGTGTTACATACAGTAATGTATCAGTGTGTTACATACAGTAATGTGTCAGTGTGTTACATACAGTAATGTATCAGTGTGTTACATACAGTAATGTATCAGTGTGTTACATACAGTATTGTATCAGTGTGTTACATACAGTAATGTATCAGTGTGTTACATACAGTATTGTATTAGTGTGTTACATGCAGTAATGTGTCAGTGTGTTACATACAGTAATGTATCAGTGTGTTACATACAGTAATGTATCAGTGTGTTACATACAGTAATGTATCAGTGTGTTACATACAGTATTGTATAAGTGTGTTACATACAGTAATCTATCAGTGTGTTACATACAGTAATGTATCAGTGTGTTACATACAGTATTGTATCAGTGTGTTACATACAGTAATGTATCAGTGTGTTACATACAGTAATGTGTCAGTGTGTTACATACAGTAATGTATCAGTGTGTTACATACAGTATTGTATCAGTGTGTTACATACAGTAATGTATCAGTGTGTTACATACAGTAATGTGTCAGTGTGTTACATACAGTAATGTGTCAGTGTGTTACATTCAGTAATGTATCAGAGTGTTACATACAGTAATGTATCAGTGTGTTACATACAGTATTGTATCAGTGTGTTACATACAGTAATGTGTCAGTGTGTTACATACAGTAATGTATCAGTGTGTTACATACAGTAATGTATCAGTGTGTTACATACAGTAATGTGTCAGTGTGTTACATACAGTAATGTGTCAGTGTGTTACATACAGTAATGTATCAGTGTGTTACATACAGTAATATATCAGTGTGTTACATACAGTAATGTATCAGTGTGTTACATACAGTAATGTATCAGTGTGTTACATACAGTATTGTATCAGTGTGTTACATACAGTATTGTATCAGTGTGTTACATACAGTAATGTATCAGTGTGTTACATACAGTAATGTATCAGTGTGTTACATACAGTATTGTATCAGTGTGTTACATACAGTAATGTATCAGTGTGTTACATACAGTAATGTATCAGTGTGTTACATACAGTAATGTATCAGTGTGTTACATACAGTATTGTATCAGTGTGTTACATACAGTAATGTATCAGTGTGTTACATACAGTAATGTATCAGTGTGTTACATACAGTAATGTGTCAGTGTGTTACATACAGTAATGTATCAGTGTGTTACATACAGTAATGTATCAGTGTGTTACATACAGTATTGTATCAGTGTGTTACATACAGTAATGTATCAGTGTGTTACATACAGTATTGTATTAGTGTGTTACATGCAGTAATGTGTCAGTGTGTTACATACAGTAATGTATCAGTGTGTTACATACAGTAATGTATCAGTGTGTTACATACAGTAATGTATCAGTGTGTTACATACAGTATTGTATAAGTGTGTTACATACAGTAATCTATCAGTGTGTTACATACAGTAATGTATCAGTGTGTTACATACAGTATTGTATCAGTGTGTTACATACAGTAATGTATCAGTGTGTTACATACAGTAATGTGTCAGTGTGTTACATACAGTAATGTATCAGTGTGTTACATACAGTATTGTATCAGTGTGTTACATACAGTAATGTATCAGTGTGTTACATACAGTAATGTGTCAGTGTGTTACATACATTAATATGTCAGTGTGTTACATACAGTAATGTATCAGTGTGTTACATACAGTAATGTATCAGTGTGTTACATACAGTAATGTATCAGTGTGTTACATACAGTAATGTGTCAGTGTGTTACATACAGTAATTTATCAGTGTGTTACATACAGTATTGTATCAGTGTGTTACATACAGTATTCTATCAGTGTGTTACATACAGTAATGTATCAGTGTGTTACATACAGTATTGTATCAGTGTGTTACATACAGTAATGTATCAGTGTGTTACATACAGTATTGTATCAGTGTGTTACATACAGTAATGTATCAGTGTGTTATATACAGTATTGTATCAGTGTGTTACATACAGTATTGTATCAGTGTATTACATACAGTAATGTATCAGTGTGTTACATACAGTAATGTATCAGTGTGTTACATACAGTATTGTATCAGTGTGTTACATATAGTAATGTGTCAGTGTGTTACATACAGTAATGTATCAGTGTGTTACATACAGTAATGTGTCAGTGTGTTACATACAGTAATTTATCAGTGTGTTACATACAGTATTGTATCAGTGTGTTACATACAGTATTGTATCAGTGTGTTACATACAGTAATGTATCAGTGTGTTACATACAGTAATGTGTCAGTGTGTTACATACAGTAATGTGTCAGTGTGTTACATACAGTAATGTATCAGTGTGTTACATACAGTAATGTATCAGTGTGTTACATACAGTATTGTATCAGTGTGTTACATACAGTAATGTATCAGTGTGTTACATACAGTAATGTATCACTGTGTTACATACAGTAATGTGTCAGTGTGTTACATACAGTAATGTATCAGTGTGTTACATACAGTAATGTATCAGTGTGTTACATACAGTAATGTATCACTGTGTTACATACAGTAATGTGTCAGTGTGTTACATACAGTAATGTATCAGTGTGTTACATACAGTATTGTATCAGTGTGTTACATACAGTATTGTATCAGTGTGTTACATACAGTATTCTATCAGTGTGTTACATACAGTAATGTGTCAGTGTGTTACATACAGTAATGTATCAGTGTGTTACATACAGTAATGTATCAGTGTGTTACATACAGTAATGTATCAGTGTGTTACATACAGTAATGTGTCAGTGTGTTACATACAGTAATGTATCAGTGTGTTACATACAGTAATGTATCAGTGTGTTACATACAGTAATGTGTCAGTGTGTTACATACAGTAATGTATCAGTGTGTTACATACAGTAATTTATCAGTGTGTTACATACAGTATTGTATTAGTGTGTTACATACAGTATTGTGTCAGTGTGTTACATACAGTATTGTGTCAGTGTGTTACATACAGTAATGTATCAGTGTGTTACATACAGTAATGTGTCAGTGTGTTACATACAGTAATTTATCAGTGTGTTACATACAGTATTCTATCAGTGTGTTACATACAATATTGTATGCAACACTTAAATTGAATTTGCATCAGTTTAGTGATTTGCTTTAACCCCTTAATGACCACAACACTTTTCCATTTTCTGTCCGTTTATGACAAAGGCCATTTTTACATTTCTGCGGTGTTTGTGTTTAGCTGTAATTTTCCTCTTACTCATTTACTGTACCCACACATATTATATACCGTTTTTCTCGCCATTAAATGGACTTTCTAAAGATAGCATTATTATCATCATATCCTATAATTTACTATAATTTTTTTTTTATAATATATGAGGGGGAAAAAATGGAAAAAAACACTTTTTCTAACTTTTAGTCCCAAAATCTGTTACACATCTACAACCACCAAAAAACACCCATGCTAAATAGTTTCTAAATTTTGTCCTGAGTTTAGAAATACCCAATGGTTACATGTTCTTTGCTTTTTTTGCAAGTTATAGGGCACTAAATAAAAGTAGCACTTTGCTATTTCCAAACCACTTTTTTTCAAAATTAGCGCTAGTTACATTAGAACACTGATATCTTTCAGGAATCCCTGAATGTCCCCTTGACATGTATATATTTTGTTTTAGAAGACATCCCAAAGTATTGATCTAGGCCCATTTTGGTATATTTCATGCCACCATTTCACCGCCAAATGCGATCAAATACAAAAAATCGTTCACTTTTTCAGAAATTTTTTCACAAACTTTTGGTTTCTCACTGAAATTATTTACAAACAGCTTGTGCAATTATGGCATAAATGGTTGTAAATTATTCTCTGGGATCCCCTTTGTTCAGAAATAGCAGACATATATGGCTTTGGCATTGCTTTTTGGTAATTAGAAGGCTGCTAAATGCCACTGCGCATCACACGTGTTTTATGCCCAGCAGTGAAGGGGTTAATTAGGGAGCATGTAGGGAGCTTGTATGGTTAATTTTAGCTTTAGTGTAGTGTTGTAGACAACCCAAAGAATTGATCTAGGCCCATTTTGGTATATTTCATGCCACCATTTCACCACCAAATAAAAAAAAAAAAAACACTTTACATTTTTCACAATTTTTGGTTTCTTACTGAAATTATTTACAAACAGCTTGTGCAATTATGGTACAAATGGTTGTAAATGCTTCTCTGGGATCCCCTTTGTTCATAAATAGCAGACATATGGCTTTGGCGTTGCTTTTTGGTAATTAGAAGGCCGCTAAATTCTGCTGCGCATCACACGAGTATTATGGCTAGCAGTAAAGGGGTTAATTAGGTAGCTTGTAGGGAGCTTGCAGGGTTAATTTTAGCTTTAGTGTAGAGATCAGCCTCCCACCTGACACATCCCACCCCTTGATCCCTCCCAAACAGCTCTCTTCCCTCCCCCACTCCACAATTGTTTCCGCCATCTTAAGTACTGGCAGAAAGACTGCCAGTACTAAAATAAAAGTATATTTGTTTTTTGTGTGTTTTTTTATAGCATATTTACATATGCTGCTGTATAGAATCCCCCCTTAGCCACCAACCTCACGGATCCCCCATCAAACAGTTCTCTAACCCTCCCCCTCTAGCTTAATGGGCGCCATCTTGGGTACTGGCAGCTGTCTGCCAGTACCCAGTTTAGTAAAAAAAAAAATATGCTTTTATTATTTTTTGGCCTTTTTTTTTTGTCATTTTCTGTAGTGTAGCTTCCCACCCCCTCCCTGAACCCTTCGATTGTTTTTGAAATTAAAATCCCCCCCCCCTTTTCTCCCAATTTTTTATTAAATTTTTCTGTAGTGTAGCAGTTCCCACCCGCTCCGTGCACGCGCCTGCCCGCCGCCCCCCGTGCGCGCGCGTCCGTGCGCGCCTCCGGACACTGCCGCCTCCGATCCGGCCTCCAATCCCGACCACCTCCACATCACAGGCCCTTGGCAGGCCGCCCACCCACCTCCCTGCCTTGCTCCCACCCACTAACGACGCTCCGGTGCAGAGAGGGCCACAGAGTGGCTCTCTCTGCATCAGAGGCTTGTAAAGCGGTATTGAAGGATGCCTCCATATCGAGGCATCACTGCAATACCCTCAGAGCTGCTGGAAGCGATCTCACTCTGTTAGACAACTGACGTACCAGGTACGTCTATTGTCATTAACTGCTTGTTAATGCATGACGTACCTGGTACGTCAGTTGTCATTAAGGGGTTAATATTACGCTTCCTATATTTGTGACACTATAAAAACTATGTTGCAGAATCAGTCTTCATTGTTTTTGAAGCAGATAGTCATATCAGAGCAGTATATTGCAACTGCACTGAAATAGTTTTACCATCGATGCATAATAATAATAAATCTGGTTATTCAGCATAATACGATTGGTATAAATGCAAAAACGTAGTATTTTAAGTTGAACCTCCGACATGTGAGGGCTGAATTGTGAATGGATATTCAGATGGGAAGCTGTGAGAGCTGATCGCTTTTGTTGCAGCAAGCAGATTGATTTAATTTATTTTGGGTGCAGTGAGAGTAGCAGAGGATTAGCTGACAGTCTTATGTTTACTCTGCACATAGAGACAAGTAACTCCTGTGTGCAACTACAGAATTTAGTAGCATGCAGTCTCCCAGAGAAACAGATTGGCAATCAATTGAGAGTGTCAATACAAACAGCACAAAGTACCTGATTAAAGGTCTGAATGCTGAAAGTCCAGACTAAGGATGATATGATCAGTAGCAGGAGGTGCGTTCAGCATACGATTGTTGCTAAAGATATAATCACAGGAAAGCTTGGTATCAGCAGGTTCAATGTGTTCAGGGATGACCACAGTTTGATTGTGATAATTCAAGCAATGACTTGAAGCTGGACATAACTTTTATAGGCATGGTTCAGTGGGGGAGGGCAATTAAGCTTAAAGCCACAGTCTAAGTGGCAAATATGACATTGTATCAGTGTATTACATACAGTATTGTGTCAGTGTGTTACATACAGTATTGTGTCAGTGTGTTACATACAGTATTGTATCAGTGTGTTACATACAGTATTGTATCAGAGTGTTACATACAGTAATGTATCAGTGTGTTACATACAGTATTGTATCAGAGTGTTACATACAGTAATGTATTAGTGTGTTAAATACAGAATTGTATCAGTGTGTTACATAAAGTATTGTATCAGTGTGTTACATACAGTAATGTATCAGTGTGTTACATACAGTATTGTATCAGAGTGTTACATACAGTTTTGTATCAGTGTGTTACATACAGTAATGTATCAGTGTGTTACATACAGTATTGTATCAGTGTGTTACATACAGTATTGTTTCAGTGTGTTACATACAGTATTGTATAGTGTGTTACATACAGTAATGTATCAGTGTGTTACATACAGTATTGTATCAGTGTGTTACATACAGTAATGTATCAGTGTGTTACATACAGTAATGTATCAGTGTGTTACATACAGTAATGTATCAGTGTGTTACATACAGTAATGTATCAGTGTGTTACATACAGTAATGTATCAGTGTGTTACATACAGTAATGTATCAGTGTGTTACATACAGTAATGTATAAGTGTGTTATATACAGTATTGTATCAGTGTGTTACATACAGTATTGTGTCAGTGTGTTACATACAGTAATGTATAAGTGTGTTACATACAGTAATGTATCAGTGTGTTACATACAGTATTGTGTCAGTGTGTTACATACATTATTGTATCAGTGTGTTACATACAGTAATGTATCAGTGTGTTACATACAGTAATGTGTCAGTGTGTTACATACAGTAATGTGTCAGTGTGTTACATACAGTATTGTGTCAGTGTGTTACATACAGTAATGTATCAGTGTGTTACATACGGTAATATGTCAGTGTGTTACATACAGTAATGTATTAGTGTGTTCCATACAGTAATATGTCAGTGTGTTACATACAGTATTGTGTCAGTGTGTTACATACAGTAATGTATCAGCGTGTTACATACAGTAATGTGTCAGTGTGTTACATACAGTATTGTGTCAGTGTGTTACATACAGTAATGTATCAGTGTGTTACATACAGTAATGTGTCAGTGTGTTATATACAGTATTGTGTCAGTGTGTTACATACAGTATTGTGTCAGTGTGTTACATACAGTATTGTATCAGTGTGTTACATACAGTATTGTATCAGTGTGTTACATACAGTAATGTATAAGTGTGTTACATACAGTATTGTATCAGTGTGTTACATACAGTAATGTATCAGAGTGTTACATATAATAATGTATCAGTGTGTTACATATAATAATGTATCAGTGTGGCAAACCTAGCCACTTCTGGACTATAACATAAGAAAGGTTGTCTATAGGCTGTATATTGTGCTATGTAGATGTGACAGACCCTTCTGTCAGCACTGAAAGAGTTAACTGTGTTCAGCTATTGTGCACTGTCATTAATGTTATTGATACACAGTCCATTGTTTAATCAACCTCAGAGAGCAGACCCTAGATGATAAGGAAAGCCAAGTGTGTGTCTGTGTTTAAATTGTTATCAGCTTGAGCAAGGTATTCTATTGTATCATGTAAAAGGGCGTGTTCCCTCCATTCAATGTACAACATTCTTTCAACCCCCCTTCTGGGGGGGGTCAGACCTGCATAAATACTGGGCATATGAGCCTTAATAAAAGTCATTCTGTTTAAAACCTGAAAACTGGCTGGGTTGTGAATTGCTGATTCCCTATGCAGGACATTGTTCCCTGGTGTTAACCCTTGGTATCCGGTTGGTACCGTTACAATTGGTGGCAAGCGACGGAATGAACCTTATCGCCCAGAAGAGCAACTACACAAGCCAGTAACCTCAGGAAGAGGGGGATTACTACAATACTGACTAAGATGGAAGGAGTACCAGGGACCGAAGTGAATGGAGATGGATTATTCTAAGCTAAAGAGACAAACGTAAAAGGAACTGCTAGAAGCCAGGGGAAAGATAGGCAGCAGCAAACCCAAGGCTATATTAATTGCTGAACTGATGGAGGGAGACAGAGCTCGCAGCGCTACGCCTCCAGCAGCCATGGAGGAGACCCTATACCAGAGGGAAATGAGGACCAGGCTGGAATTTTTACCCCAACCTGTACCACGGGATATGCTATCCGTGGTAATGGCAGATGTGCAGGAGTACGTGATGGCACACAGTCCGCGGAATGCATCCTCCCGAGCAGAATCCATTTTGGACGCACTCAGCAACCCAGTAAGACCCAAAATCCCATACCATGCATTTAAAATGTTTTGTGAGGAGAAGGATGAGATTGATGGGTATTTACAGGATTTTGAGAGACTGTGCGAGTTACATGATTTGGAGCAGTCCGTATGGGTGCCGGTGCTAGCAGGCAAGCTAGCCGGTAGGGCAGCGGAAGCGTATCGCGCTGTACCCAGGGAGGACAGCAAGGATTACGCTAAAGTGAAGAGAGCGATCTTGGAAAGATATGCCATTACCTCAGAGGCATACCGGCGCAAGTTTAGAGGCCTGCGCAAGCCAGAAAGAGATTCCCATGCAGAGTGGGCCCACAAGCTGGATCAAGCATCTCAGGGGTGGATACAGGCCAGCCAAGCTACCACCATGGAAGAATTGCGACAACTGATGCTGTTGGAGCAATTCTTTAACGGCTTGTCCCCAGAAGCCCAAGAATGGGTGAGAGATCGAAAACCCCTCACCTTAACCGAAGCAGCCAGATTAGCAGACCAGCATTTTGATGCCAGGAGGCACCATGGACTACAGCCTAACAACGGACGGGCTAATATACAATGCCACACCTGCAAGCAGTGGGGACATATGGCACGTGAGTGCACCCAAAATCGGAGCAGACAAGCTTGGAACCAGGTCAGACAGAACCTGGCCCCAAGGGCGGCTGCTCACCATTACCAAACGGAGCCAGCCACTCATGAGGTGTTGAGCACCCAAGCCGAGGAACCCCTGGGAATTCTGCATGAGGTGATGTCGGTCCAGGGACTTCGGGATTCGGGAGCTACTTTAACCCTGATAGCTCCCCATTTGGTGCCGGATACAGCACCCACTGGCGGATCCGTGGCAGTACGAGGGGCAGGGGGAGCAGTATACCGATTGCCCACTGCTAGAGTGGAGTACAGACCCCCAGTCACCCCAGCAGCTGCCAGTTACCAACCCCCGGCGCACCGCTATACCACACGGCCTCCGGCCACGAACTACCCTCAGAGAGCCCGGTTCAATTCGCGGGGCTACTCACAACCTATTCGGTGCTTTGGATGTAAGCAACTAGGGCACAAAAGACCAGAGTGTCCCCTAAACGCAGCGAATCAAGCACAGTCCTGGAGAAGACCCGCTGGCGGAATCCCACATAATCCTCAGCCTGTGGCCCGCTACGTAGAGGCGCCAGAATGCTGGGGCAGCCTACATGAAGCAGACCCCGTGCAAGCTGCCCACCGGAATAACCGGCAACGGGTTAAAGTGAATGGGAAGGAGGTCAGTTGTCTACGGGATACTGGTGCTACCATGACCTTGCTTCAAGAGAACTTGGTGCCTGAGAAACAGCACACTGGAGACACTGTGGCTGTGAGGGTAGCAGGGGGCACTGTGTTCCGCCTACCTGTTGCCAGGGTACATTTGGATTGGGGAGTGGGCGCTAGACTTGTGAATGTGGGGGTCAAGAAGGACTTACCTGCTGATGTTCTCCTTGGAAATGACTTGGCCCCCCTTGTTTCTGCCTATGCTCCCATGGATCCCGCTGATGTTAACCCTGTGACTACCCAATCCCAGTCCCTCCGGGAAGAGACGCTTCCATGTTTGGGGTGGGGGCAGTACTGAGCCAAGTTGGAGCGGATGGCGGAGAACACCCCGTAGCTTACTTGAGCCGAAAGTTGTTGCCCCGGACATCCCCAAGCCGATCCGTTGGGATCAGACTGTGTATGCCGGCTTGGTTCTGGGGGAGCATTGTGGCAAACCTAGCCACTTCTGGACTATAACATAAGAAAGGTTGTCTATAGGCTGTATATTGTGCTATGTAGATGTGACAGACCCTTCTGTCAGCACTGAAAGAGTTAACTGTGTTCAGCTTTAGCCTCAGCTATTGTGCACTGTCATTAATGTTATTGATACACAGTCCATTGTTTAATCAACCTCAGAGAGCAGACCCTAGATGATTGTGGCAAACCTAGCCACTTCTGGACTATAACATAAGAAAGGTTGTCTATAGGCTGTATATTGTGCTATGTAGATGTGACAGACCCTTCTGTCAGCACTGAAAGAGTTAACTGTGTTCAGCTATTGTGCACTGTCATTAATGTTATTGATACACAGTCCATTGTTTAATCAACCTCAGAGAGCAGACCCTAGATGATAAGGAAAGACAAGTGTGTGTCTGTGTTTAAATTGTTATCAGCTTGAGCAAGGTATTCTATTGTATCATGTAAAAGGGCGTGTTCCCTCCATTCAATGTACAACATTCTTTCAACCCCCCTTCTGGGGGGGTCAGACCTGCATAAATACTGGGCATATGAGCCTTAATAAAAGTCATTCTGTTTAAAACCTGAAAACTGGCTGGGTTGTGAATTGCTGATTCCCTATGCAGGACATTGTTCCCTGGTGTTAACCCTTGGTATCCGGTTGGTACCGTAACAATTGGTGGCAAGCGACGGAATGAACCTTATTGCCCAGAAGAGCAACTACACAAGCCAGTAACCTCAGGAAGAGGGGGATTACTACAATACTGACTAAGATGGAAGGAGTACCAGGGACCGAAGTGAATGGAGATGGATTATTCTAAGCTAAAGAGACAAACGTAAAAGGAACTGCTAGAAGCCAGGGGAAAGATAGGCAGCAGCAAACCCAAGGCTATATTAATTGCTGAGCTGATGGAGGGAGACAGAGCTCGCAGCGCTACGCCTCCAGCAGCCATGGAGGAGACCCTATACCAGAGGGAAATGAGGACCAGGCTGGAATTTTTACCCCAACCTGTACCACGGGATATGCTATCCGTGGTAATGGCAGATGTGCAGGAGTACGTGATGGCACACAGTCCGCGGAATGCATCCTCCCGAGCAGAATCCATTTTGGACGCACTCAGCAACCCAGTAAGACCCAAAATCCCATACCATGCATTTAAAATGTTTTGTGAGGAGAAGGATGAGATTGATGGGTATTTACAGGATTTTGAGAGACTGTGCGAGTTACATGATTTGGAGCAGTCCGTATGGGTGCCGGTGCTAGCAGGCAAGCTAGCCGGTAGGGCAGCGGAAGCGTATCGCGCTGTACCCAGGGAGGACAGCAAGGATTACGCTAAAGTGAAGAGAGCGATCTTGGAAAGATATGCCATTACCTCAGAGGCATACCGGCGCAAGTTTAGAGGCCTGCGCAAGCCAGAAAGAGATTCCCATGCAGAGTGGGCCCACAAGCTGGATCAAGCATCTCAGGGGTGGATACAGGCCAGCCAAGCTACCACCATGGAAGAATTGCGACAACTGATGCTGTTGGAGCAATTCTTTAACGGCTTGTCCCCAGAAGCCCAAGAATGGGTGAGAGATCGAAAACCCCTCACCTTAACCGAAGCAGCCAGATTAGCAGACCAGCATTTTGATGCCAGGAGGCACCATGGACTACAGCCTAACAACGGACAGGCTAATATACAATGCCACACCTGCAAGCAGTGGGGACATATGGCACGTGAGTGCACCCAAAATCGGAGCAGACAAGCTTGGAACCAGGTCAGACAGAACCTGGCCCCAAGGGCGGCTGCTCACCATTACCAAACGGAGCCAGCCGCTCATGAGGTGTTGAGCACCCAAGCCGAGGAACCCCTGGGAATTCTGCATGAGGTGATGTCGGTCCAGGGACTTCGGGATTCGGGAGCTACTTTAACCCTGATAGCTCCCCATTTGGTGCCGGATACAGCACCCACTGGCGGATCCGTGGCAGTACGAGGGGCAGGGGGAGCAGTATACCGATTGCCCACTGCTAGAGTGGAGTACAGACCCCCAGTCACCCCAGCAGCTGCCAGTTACCAACCCCCGGCGCACCGCTATACCACACGGCCTCCGGCCACGAACTACCCTCAGAGAGCCCGGTTCAATTCGCGGGGCTACTCACAACCTATTCGGTGCTTTGGATGTAAGCAACTAGGGCACAAAAGACCAGAGTGTCCCCTAAACGCAGCGAATCAAGCACAGTCCTGGAGAAGACCCGCTGGCGGAATCCCACATAATCCTCAGCCTGTGGCCCGCTACGTAGAGGCGCCAGAATGCTGGGGCAGCCTACATGAAGCAGACCCCGTGCAAGCTGCCCACCGGAATAACCGGCAACGGGTTAAAGTGAATGGGAAGGAGGTCAGTTGTCTACGGGATACTGGTGCTACCATGACCTTGCTTCAAGAGAACTTGGTGCCTGAGAAACAGCACACTGGAGACACTGTGGCTGTGAGGGTAGCAGGGGGCACTGTGTTCCGCCTACCTGTTGCCAGGGTACATTTGGATTGGGGAGTGGGCGCTAGACTTGTGAATGTGGGGGTCAAGAAGGACTTACCTGCTGATGTTCTCCTTGGAAATGACTTGGCCCCCCTTGTTTCTGCCTATGCTCCCATGGATCCCGCTGATGTTAACCCTGTGACTACCCAAGCCCAGTCCCTCCGGGAAGAGACGCTTCCATGTTTGGGGTGGGGGCAGTACTGAGCCAAGTTGGAGCAGATGGCGGAGAACACCCCGTAGCCTACTTGAGCCGAAAGTTGTTGCCCCGGACATCCCCAAGCCGATCCGTTGGGATCAGACTGTGTATGCCGGCTTGGTTCTGGGGGAGCATTGTGGCAAACCTAGCCACTTCTGGACTATAACATAAGAAAGGTTGTCTATAGGCTGTATATTGTGCTATGTAGATGTGACAGACCCTTCTGTCAGCACTGAAAGAGTTAACTGTGTTCAGCTATTGTGCACTGTCATTAATGTTATTGATACACAGTCCATTGTTTAATCAACCTCAGAGAGCAGACCCTAGATGATAAGGAAAGACAAGTGTGTGTCTGTGTTTAAATTGTTATCAGCTTGAGCAAGGTATTCTATTGTATCATGTAAAAGGGCGTGTTCCCTCCATTCAATGTACAACATTCTTTCAACCCCCCTTCTGGGGGGGTCAGACCTGCATAAATACTGGGCATATGAGCCTTAATAAAAGTCATTCTGTTTAAAACCTGAAAACTGGCTGGGTTGTGAATTGCTGATTCCCTATGCAGGACATTGTTCCCTGGTGTTAACCCTTGGTATCCGGTTGGTACCGTAACAATGATAAGGAAAGCCAAGTGTGTGTCTGTGTTTAAATTGTTATCAGCTTGAGCAAGGTATTCTATTGTATCATGTAAAAGGGCGTGTTCCCTCCATCTAATGTACAACATTCTTTCAACCCCCCTTCTGGGGGGGGTCAGACCTGCATAAATACTGGGCATATGAGCCTTAATAAAAGTCATTCGGTTTAAACCTGACAACTGGCTGGGTTGTGAACTGCTGATTCCCTATGTAGGACATTGTTCCCTGGTGTTAACCCTTGGTATCCGGTTGGTACCGTTACAGTGTTACATACAGTATTGTATCAGTGTGTTACATACAGTAATGTATCAGTGTGTTACATACAGTAATGTATCAGTGTGTTACATACAGTAATGTTTCAGTGTGTTACATACAGTAATGTATCAGTGTGTTACATACAGTAATGTATCAGTGTGTTACATACAGTAATGTATTAGTGTGTTACATACAGTAATGTATCAGTGTGTTACATACAGTAATGTATCAGTGTGTTACATACAGTATTGTATCGGTGTGTTACATACAGTATTGTGTCGGTGTGTTACATACAGAATTGTGTCAGTGTGTTACATACAGTAATGTGTCAGTGTGTTACATACAGTAATGTATCAGTGTGTTACATACAGTAATGTATCAGTGTGTTACATACAGTATTGTGTCAGTGTGTTACATACAGTAATGTGTCAGTGTGTTACATACAGTATTGTGTCAGTGTGTTACATACAGTAATGTATCAGTGTGTTACATACAGTAATGTATCAGTGTGTTACATACAGTAATGTATCAGTGTGTTACATACAGTAATGTATCAGTGTGTTACATACAGTAATGTATCAGTGTGTTACATACAGTAATGTATAAGTGTGTTAAATACAGTAATGTATCAGTGTGTTACATACAGTATTGTGTCAGTGTGTTACATACAGTAATGTATAAGTGTGTTACATACAGTAATGTATCAGTGTGTTACATACAGTAATCTATCAGTGTGTTACATACAGTAATGTATCAGTGTGTTACATACAGTATTGTGTCAGTGTGTTACATACAGTATTGTATCAGTGTGTTACATACAGTAATGTATCAGTGTGTTACATACAGTAATGTATCAGTGTGTTACATACAGTAATGTGTCAGTGTGTTACATACAGTATTGTGTCAGTGTGTTACATACAGTAATGTATCAGTGTGTTACATACAGTAATGTATCAGTGTGTTACATACAGTAATGTATCAGTGTGTTACATACAGTAATGTATCAGTGTGTTACATACAGTAATGTATCAGTGTGTTACATACAGTAATGTATCAGTGTGTTACATACAGTAATGTATAAGTGTGTTAAATACAGTAATGTATCAGTGTGTTACATACAGTATTGTGTCAGTGTGTTACATACAGTAATGTATAAGTGTGTTACATACAGTAATGTATCAGTGTGTTACATACAGTAATCTATCAGTGTGTTACATACAGTAATGTATCAGTGTGTTACATACAGTATTGTGTCAGTGTGTTACATACAGTATTGTATCAGTGTGTTACATACAGTATTGTATCAGTGTGTTACATACAGTAATGTATCAGTGTGTTACATACAGTAATGTGTCAGTGTGTTACATACAGTAATGTATCAGTGTGTTACATACAGTAATGTATCAGTGTGTTACATACAGTAATGTATCAGTGTGTTACATACAGTAATGTATCAGTGTGTTACATACAGTAATGTATCAGTGTGTTACATACAGTAATGTATCAGTGTGTTACATACAGTAATGTGTCAGTGTATTACATACAGTAATGTGTCAGTGTGTTACATACAGTAATGTATCAGTGTATTACATACAGTATTGTATCAGTGTGTTACATACAGTAATGTGTCAGTGTGTTACATACAGTAATGTATCAGTGTGTTACATACAGTAATGTGTCAGTGTGTTACATACAGTAATGTATCAGTGTGTTACATATAGTAATGTGTCAGTGTGTTACATACAGTAATGTATCAGTGTGTTACATACAGTAATGTGTCAGTGTGTTACATACAGTAATGTATCAGTGTGTTACATATAGTAATGTGTCAGTGTGTTACATACAGTAATGTATCAGTGTGTTACATACAGTAATGTGTCAGTGTGTTACATACAGTAATGTATCAGTGTGTTACATACAGTAATGTGTCAGTGTGTTACATACAGTAATGTGTCAGTGTGTTACATACAGTATTGTATCAGTGTGTTACATACAGTATTGTATCAGTGTGTTACATACAGTATTGTGTCGGTGTGTTACATACAGTATTGTATCAGTGTGTTACATACAGTATTGTATCAGTGTGTTACATACAGTAATGTATCAGTGTGTTACATACAGTTATGTATCAGTCTGTTACATACAGTATTGTGTCAGTGTGTTACATACAGTATTGTGTCAGTGTGTTACATACAGTAATGTGTCAGTGTGTTACATACAGTATTGTGTCAGTGTGTTACATACAGTAATGTGTCAGTGTGTTACATACAGTAATGTATCAGTGTGTTACATACAGTAATGTGTCAGTGTGTTACATACACTATTGTGTCAGTGTCTTACATACACTATTGTGTCAGTGTGTTGCATACACTACTGTGTCAGTGTGTTACATACAGTAATGTGTCAGTGTGTTACATACAGTATTGTGTCAGTGTGTTACATATAGTAATGTGTCAGTGTGTTACATACAGTAATGTATCAGTGTGTTACATACAGTATTGTGTCAGTGTGTTACATACAGTAACGTATCAGTGTGTTACATACAGTAATGTATCAGTGTGTTACATACAGTAATGTGTCAGTGTGTTACATACAGTAATGTGTCAGTGTGTTACATACAGTAATGTATCAGTGTGTTACATACAGTAATGTATCAGTGTGTTACATACAGTAATGTGTCAGTGTGTTACATACAGTAATGTATCAGTGTGTTACATACAGTAATGTGTCAGTGTGTTACATACAGTATTGTGTCAGTGTGTTACATACACTATTGTGTCAGTGTGTTACATACACTATTGTGTCAGTGTGTTGCATACACTACTGTGTCAGTGTGTTACATACAGTAATGTTTCAGTGTGTTACATACAGTATTGTATCAGTGTGTTACATACACTATTGTGTCAGTGTGTTACATACAGTAATGTGTCAGTGTGTTACATACAGTATTGTATAGTGTGTTACATACAGTATTGTATCAGTGTGTTACATACAGTATTGTATAGTGTGTTACATACAGTATTGTGTCGGTGTGTTACATACAGTATTGTGTCAGTGTGTTACATACAGTATTGTGTCAGTGTGTTACATACAGTATTGTATCAGTGTGTTACATACAGTATTGTATCAGTGTGTTACATACAGTAATGTATCAGTGTGTTGCATACAGTATTGTATCAGTATGTTACATACAGTATTGTATCAGTGTGTTACATACAGTAATGTATCAGAGTGCTACATACAGTATTGTGTCAGTGTGTTGCATACAGTAATGTATCAGTGTGTTACATACAGTATTGTATCAGTGTGTTACATACAGTAATGTATCAGTGTGTTACATACAGTATTGTGTCAGTGTGTTACTTACAGTATTGTGTCAGTGTGTTACATACAGTAATGTATCAGTGTGTTATATACAGTATTGTATCAGTGTGTTACATACAGTAATGTATCAGTGTGTTAAATACAGTAATGTATCAGTGTGTTACATACAGTAATGTGCCAGTGTGTTACATACAGTAATGTGTCAGTGTGTTACATACAGTAATGTATCAGTGTGTTACATACAGTAATGTATCAGTGTGTTACATACAGTAATGTGTCAGTGTGTTACATACAGTAATGTGTCAGTGTGTTACATACAGTAATGTATCAGTGTGTTACATACAGTAATGTGTCAGTGTGTTACATACAGTATTCTATCAGTGTGTTACATACAGTAATGTATCAGTGTGTTACATACAGTAATGTGTCAGTGTGTTACATACAGTAATGTATCAGTGTGTTACATACAGTATTGTATAGTGTGTTACATACAGTAATGTATCAGTGTGTTACATACAGTAATGTATCAGTGTGTTACATACAGTAATGTATCAGTGTGTTACATACAGTAATGTATTAGTGTGTTACATACAGTAATGTATTAGTGTGTTACATACAGTAATATGTCAGTGTGTTACATACGGTAATATGTCAGTGTGTTACATACAGTATTGTGTCAGTGTGTTACATACAGTAATGTATCAGTGTGTTACATACGGTAATATGTCAGTGTGTTACATACAGTATTGTGTCAGTGTGTTACATACAGTAATATGTCAGTGTGTTACATACAGTATTGTGTCAGTGTGTTACATACAGTAATATGTCAGTGTGTTACATACAGTATTGTGTCAGTGTGTTACATACAGTAATATGTCAGTGTGTTACATACATTAATATGTCAGTGTGTTACATACAGTATTGTGTCAGTGTGTTACATACAGTAATGTATCAGTGTGTTACATACAGTAATGTGTCAGTGTGTTACATACAGTAATGTATCAGTGTGTTACATACAGTAATGTATCAGTGTGTTACATACAGTAATGTATCAGTGTGTTACATACAGTAATGTATCAGTGTGTTACATACAGTAATGTATCAGTGTGTTACATACAGTAATGTGTCAGTGTGTTACATACAGTAATCTATCAGTGTGTTACATACAGTAATGTATCAGTGTGTTACATACAGTAATATGTCAGTGTGTTACATACAGTATTGTGTCGGTGTGTTACATACAGTATTGTATCGGTGTGTTACATACAGTATTGTGTCGGTGTGTTACATACAGTATTGTGTCAGTGTGTTACATACAGTAATGTGTCAGTGTGTTACATACAGTAATGTATCAGTGTGTTACATACAGTAATGTATCAGTGTGTTATACAGTAATGTATCAGTGTGTTACATACAGTAATGTATAAGTGTGTTAAATACAGTAATGTATCAGTGTGTTACATACAGTATTGTGTCAGTGTGTTACATACAGTAATGTATAAGTGTGTTACATACAGTAATGTATCAGTGTGTTACATACAGTAATGTATCAGTGTGTTACATACAGTATTGTGTCAGTGTGTTACATACAGTATTGTATCAGTGTGTTACATACAGTAATGTATCAGTGTGTTACATACAGTAATCTATCAGTGTGTTACATACAGTAATGTATCAGTGTGTGACATACAGTATTGTGTCAGTGTGTTACATACAGTATTGTATCAGTGTGTTACATACAGTAATGTATCAGTGTGTTACATACAGTAATGTATCAGTGTGTTACATACAGTAATGTGTCAGTGTGTTACATACAGTAATGTATCAGTGTGTTACATACAGTAATGTATCAGTGTGTTACATACAGTAATGTATCAGTGTGTTACATACAGTAATGTATCAGTGTGTTACATACAGTAATGTGTCAGTGTGTTACATACAATAATGTATCAGTGTGTTACATACAGTATTGTGTCAGTGTGTTACATACAGAATTGTATCAGTGTGTTACATACAGTATTGTATCAGTGTGTTACATACAGTAATGTATCAGAGTGTTACATACAGTAATGTATCAGTGTGTTACATACAGTAATGTGTCAGTGTGTTACATACAGTAATGTGTCAGTGTGTTACATACAGTAATGTATCAGTGTGTTACATACAGTAATGTATCAGTGGGTTACATACAGTAATGTGTCAGTGTGTTACATACAGTAATGTGTCAGTGTGTTACATACAGTAATGTATCAGTGTGTTACATACAGTAATATGTCAGTGTGTTACATACAGTATTGTGTCGGTGTGTTACATACAGTATTGTATCAGTGTGTTACATACAGTAATGTATCAGTGTGTTACATACAGTAATGTATCAGTGTGTTACATTCAGTAATGTATCAGTGTGTTACATACAGTAATGTATCAGTGTGTTACATACAGTAATGTATCAGTGTGTTACATACAGTAATGTATCAGTGTGTTACATACAGTAATGTATCAGTGTGTTACATACAGTAATGTATCAGTGTGTTACATACAGTATTGTATCGGTGTGTTACATACAGTATTGTGTCGGTGTGTTACATACAGAATTGTGTCAGTGTGTTACATACAGTAATGTGTCAGTGTGTTACATACAGTAATGTATCAGTGTGTTACATACAGTAATGTATCAGTGTGTTACATACAGTAATGTATCAGTGTGTTACATACAGTAATGTATAAGTGTGTTAAATACAGTAATGTATCAGTGTGTTACATACAGTATTGTGTCAGTGTGTTACATACAGTAATGTATAAGTGTGTTACATACAGTAATGTATCAGTGTGTTACATACAGTAATCTATCAGTGTGTTACATACAGTAATGTATCAGTGTGTTACATACAGTATTGTGTCAGTGTGTTACATACAGTATTGTATCAGTGTGTTACATACAGTAATGTATCAGTGTGTTACATACAGTAATGTATCAGTGTGTTACATACAGTAATGTGTCAGTGTGTTACATACAGTAATGTATCAGTGTGTTACATACAGTAATGTATCAGTGTGTTACATACAGTAATGTATCAGTGTGTTACATACAGTAATGTATCAGTGTGTTACATACAGTAATGTATCAGTGTGTTACATACAGTAATGTATCAGTGTGTTACATACAGTAATGTATCAGTGTGTTACATACAGTAATGTATCAGTGTGTTACATACAGTAATGTATCAGTGTGTTACATACAGTAATGTGTCAGTGTGTTACATACAGTAATGTGTCAGTGTGTTACATACAGTAATGTATCAGTGTATTACATACAGTATTGTATCAGTGTGTTACATACAGTAATGTGTCAGTGTGTTACATACAGTAATGTATCAGTGTGTTACATACAGTAATGTATCAGTGTGTTACATATAGTAATGTGTCAGTGTGTTACATACAGTATTGTGTCAGTGTGTTACATACAGCATTGTATCATTGTGTTACATACACTATTGTATCAGTGTGTTACATACAGTAATGTATCAGTGTGTTACATACAGTTATGTATCAGTGTGTTACATACAGTATTGTGTCAGTGTGTTACATACAGTATTGTGTCAGTGTGTTACATACAGTAATGTGTCAGTGTGTTACATACAGTATTGTGTCAGTGTGTTACATACAGTAATGTGTCAGTGTGTTACATACAGTAATGTATCAGTGTGTTACATACAGTAATGTGTCAGTGTGTTACATACACTATTGTGTCAGTGTGTTACATACACTATTGTGTCAGTGTGTTGCATACACTACTGTGTCAGTGTGTTACATACAGTAATGTGTCAGTGTGTTACATACAGTATTGTGTCAGTGTGTTACATACAGTATTGTGTCAGTGTGTTACATACAGTAATGTGTCAGTGTGTTACATACAGTAATGTATCAGTGTGTTACATACAGTATTGTGTCAGTGTGTTACATACAGTAACGTATCAGTGTGTTACATACAGTAATGTATCAGTGTGTTACATACAGTAATGTGTCAGTGTGTTACATACAGTAATGTCTCAGTGTGTTACATACAGTAATGTATCAGTGTGTTACATACAGTAATGTATCAGTGTGTTACATACAGTAATGTGTCAGTGTGTTACATACAGTAATGTATCAGTGTGTTACATACAGTAATGTGTCAGTGTGTTACATACAGTATTGTGTCAGTGTGTTACATACACTATTGTGTCAGTGTGTTACATACACTATTGTGTCAGTGTGTTGCATACACTACTGTGTCCGTGTGTTACATACAGTAATGTTTCAGTGTGTTACATACAGTATTGTATCAGTGTGTTACATACACTATTGTGTCAGTGTGTTACATACAGTAATGTGTCAGTGTGTTACATACAGTATTGTATAGTGTGTTACATACAGTATTGTATCAGTGTGTTACATACAGTATTGTATAGTGTGTTACATACAGTATTGTGTCGGTGTGTTACATACAGTATTGTGTCAGTGTGTTACATACAGTATTGTATCAGTGTGTTACATACAGTATTGTATCAGTGTGTTACATACAGTAATGTATCAGTGTGTTGCATACAGTATTGTATCAGTATGTTACATACAGTATTGTATCAGTGTGTTACATACAGTAATGTATCAGAGTGCTACATACAGTATTGTGTCAGTGTGTTGCATACAGTAATGTATCAGTGTGTTACATACAGTATTGTATCAGTGTGTTACATACAGTAATGTATCAGTGTGTTACATACAGTATTGTGTCAGTGTGTTACTTACAGTATTGTGTCAGTGTGTTACATACAGTAATGTATCAGTGTGTTATATACAGTATTGTATCAGTGTGTTACATACAGTAATGTATCAGTGTGTTAAATACAGTAATGTATCAGTGTGTTACATACAGTAATGTGTCAGTGTGTTACATACAGTAATGTGTCAGTGTGTTACATACAGTAATGTATCAGTGTGTTACATACAGTAATGTATCAGTGTGTTACATACAGTAATGTGTCAGTGTGTTACATACAGTAATGTGTCAGTGTGTTACATACAATAATGTGTCAGTGTGTTACATACAGTAATGTATCAGTGTGTTACATACAGTAATGTATCAGTGTGTTACATACAGTATTGTGTCAGTGTGTTACATACAGTAATGTGTCAGTGTGTTACATACAGTAATGTATCAGTGTGTTACATACAGTAATGTGTCAGTGTGTTACATACAGTATTCTATCAGTGTGTTACATACAGTAATGTATCAGTGTGTTACATACAGTAATGTATCAGTGTGTTACATACAGTAATGTATCAGTGTGTTACATACAGTAATGTATCAGTGTGTTAAATACAGTATTGTATCAGTGTGTTACATACAGTATTGTATTAGTGTGTTACATACAGTAATGTATTAGTGTGTTACATACAGTAATATGTCAGTGTGTTACATACAGTATTGTGTCAGTGTGTTACATACAGTAATGTATCAGTGTGTTACATACGGTAATATGTCAGTGTGTTACATACAGTATTGTGTCAGTGTGTTACATACAGTAATATGTCAGTGTGTTACATACAGTATTGTGTCAGTGTGTTACATACAGTAATATGTCAGTGTGTTACATACAGTATTGTGTCAGTGTGTTACATACAGTAATATGTCAGTGTGTTACATACATTAATATGTCAGTGTGTTACATACAGTATTGTGTCAGTGTGTTACATACAGTAATGTATCAGTGTGTTGCATACACTACTGTGTCAGTGTGTTACATACAGTAATGTATCAGTGTGTTACATACAGTAATATGTCAGTGTGTTACATACAGTATTGTGTCGGTGTGTTACATACAGTATTGTATCGGTGTGTTACATACAGTATTGTGTCGGTGTGTTACATACAGTATTGTGTCAGTGTGTTACATACAGTAATGTGTCAGTGTGTTACATACAGTAATGTATCAGTGTGTTACATACAGTATTGTATCAGTGTGTTACATACAGTATTGTATCAGTGTGTTACATACAGTATTGTATCAGTGTGTTACATACAGTATGGTATCAGTGTGTTACATACAGTATTGTATCAGTGTGTTACATACAGTATTGTATCAGTGTGTTACATACAGTATTGTATCAGTGTGTTACATTCAGTATTCTATCAGTGTGTTACATACAGTAATGTATCAGTGTGTTATACAGTAATGTATCAGTGTGTTACATACAGTAATGTATAAGTGTGTTAAATACAGTAATGTATCAGTGTGTTACATACAGTATTGTGTCAGTGTGTTACATACAGTAATGTATAAGTGTGTTACATACAGTAATGTATCAGTGTGTTACATACAGTAATCTATCAGTGTGTTACATACAGTAATGTATCAGTGTGTTACATACAGTATTGTGTCAGTGTGTTACATACAGTATTGTATCAGTGTGTTACATACAGTAATGTATCAGTGTGTTACATACAGTAATGTATCAGTGTGTTACATACAGTAATGTGTCAGTGTGTTACATACAGTAATGTATCAGTGTGTTACATACAGTAATGTATCAGTGTGTTACATACAGTAATGTATCAGTGTGTTACATACAATAATGTATCAGTGTGTTACATACAGTATTGTGTCAGTGTGTTACATACAGAATTGTATCAGTGTGTTACATACAGTATTGTATCAGTGTGTTACATACAGTAATGTATCAGAGTGTTACATACAGTAATGTATCAGTGTGTTACATACAGTATTGTATCAGTGTGTTACATACAGTAATGTGTCAGTGTGTTACATACAGTATTGTATCAGTGTGTTACATACAGTAATGTATCAGTGTGTTACATACAGTAATGTGTCAGTGTGTTACATACAGTAATGTATCAGTGTGTTACATACAGTAATGTATTAGTGTGTTACATACAGTAATGTATTAGTGTGTTACATACAGTATTGTATCAGTGTGTTACATACAGTAATGTATCAATGTGTTACATACAGTAATGTATCAGTGTGTTACATACAGTAATGTATCAGTGTGTTACATACAGTATTGTATCAGTGTGTTACATACAGTAATGTGTCAGTGTGTTACATACAGTATTGTATCAGTGTGTTACATACAGTAATGTGTCAGTGTGTTACATACAGTAATGTATCAGTGTGTTACATACAATAATGTGTCAGTGTGTTACATACAGTAATGTGTCAGTGTGTTACATACAGTAATGTATCAGTGTGTTACATACAGTATTGTATCAGTGTGTTACATACAGTATTGTGTCGTTGTGTTACATACAGTATTGTATCGGTGTGTTACATACAGTAATGTATCAGTGTGTTACATACAGTATTGTGTCAGTGTGTTACTTACAGTATTGTGTCAGTGTGTTACATACAGTAATGTATCAGTGTGTTACATACAGTAATGTATCAGTGTGTTACATACAGTAATGTGTCAGTGTGTTACATACAGTAATGTGTCAGTGTGTTACATACAGTAATGTATCAGTGTATTACATACAGTATTGTATCAGAGTGTTACATACAGTATTGTATCAGTGTGTTACATACAGTAATGTATCAGTGTATTACATACAGTATTGTGTCAGTGTGTTACATACAGTATTGTATCAGTGTGTTACATACAGTAATGTGTCAGTGTGTTACATACAGTAATGTGTCAGTGTGTTACATACAGTAATGTATCAGTGTGTTACATACAGTAATGTATCAGTGTGTTACATACAGTATTGTATCAGTGTGTTACATACAGTATTGTATCAGAGTGTTACATACAGTTTTGTATCAGTGTGTTACATACAGTATTGTATCAGTGTGTTACATACAGTATTGTATCAGTGTGTTACATACAGTAATGTATAAGTGTGTTACATACAGTATTGTATCAGTGTGTTACATACAGTAATGTATCAGAGTGTTACATATAATAATGTATCAGTGTGTTACATATAATAATGTATCAGTGTGTTACATACAGTAATGTATAAGTGTGTTACATACAGTAATGTATAAGTGTGTTACATACAGTATTGTATCAGTGTGTTACATACAGTAATGTATCATTGTGTTACATACAGTATTGTATCAGAGTGTTACATACAGTTTTGTATCAGTGTGTTACATACAGAATTGTATCAGTGTGTTACATACAGTATTGTATCAGTGTGTTACTTACAGTAATGTATCAGTGTGTTACATACAGTATTGTGTCAGTGTGTTACATACAGTAATGTATCAGTGTGTTACATACAGTATTGTGTCAGTGTGTTACATACAGTATTGTATCAGTGTGTTACATACAGTATTGTATCAGTGTGTTACATACAGTATTGTATAGTGTGTTACATACAGTAATGTATCAGTGTGTTACATACAGTATTGTATCAGTGTGTTACATACAGTAATGTATCAGTGTGTTACATACAGTAATGTATCAGTGTGTTACATACAGTAATGTATAAGTGTGTTAAATACAGTAATGTATCAGTGTGTTACATACAGTATTGTGTCAGTGTGTTACATACAGTAATGTATAAGTGTGTTACATACAGTAATGTATCAGTGTGTTACATACAGTAATCTATCAGTGTGTTACATACAGTAATGGATCAGTGTGTTACATACAGTATTGTGTCAGTGTGTTACATACAGTATTGTATCAGTGTGTTACATACAGTAATGTATCAGTGTGTTACATACAGTATTGTGTCAGTGTGTTACATACAGTAATGTATAAGTGTGTTACATACAGTAATGTATCAGTGTGTTACATACAGTAATCTATCAGTGTGTTACATACAGTAATGTATCAGTGTGTTACTTACAGTATTGTGTCAGTGTGTTACATACAGTAATGTGTCAGTGTGTTACATACAGTAATGTATCAGTGTGTTACATACAGTAATGTATCAGTGTGTTACATACAGTAATGTATCAGTGTGTTACATACAGTAATGTGTCAGTGTGTTACATACAGTATTGTATCAGTGTGTTACATACAGTAATGTATCAGTGTGTTATATACAGTATTGTATCAGTGTGTTACATACAGTAATGTATCAGTGTGTTAAATACAGTAATGTATCAGTGTGTTACATACAGTAATGTGTCAGTGTGTTACATACAGTAATGTATCAGTGTGTTACATACAGTAATGTATCAGTGTGTTACATACAGTAATGTATCAGTGTGTTACATACAGTAATGTGTCAGTGTGTTACATACAATAATGTATCAGTGTGTTACATACAGTATTGTGTCAGTGTGTTACATACAGAATTGTATCAGTGTGTTACATACAGTATTGTATCAGTGTGTTACATACAGTAATGTATCAGAGTGTTACATACAGTAATGTATCAGAGTGTTACATACAGTAATGTATCAGTGTGTTACATACAGTAATGTGTCAGTGTGTTACATACAGTAATGTATCAGTGTGTTACATACAGTAATGTATCAGTGTGTTACATACAGTAATGTATCAGTGTGTTACATACAGTATTGTGTCAGTGTGTTACATACAGTATTGTATCAGTGTGTTACATATAATAATGTATCAGTGTGTTACATATAATAATGTATCAGTGTGTTACATACAGTAATGTATAAGTGTGTTACATACAGTATTGTATCAGTGTGTTACATACAGTAATGTATCAGAGTGCTACATATAATAATGTATCAGTGTGTTACATATAATAATGTATCAGTGTGTTACATACAGTAATTTATAAGTGTGTTACATACAGTAATGTATAAGTGTGTTACATACAGTATTGTATCAGTGTGTTACATACAGTAATGTATCAGTGTGTTACATACAGTATTGTATAAGAGTGTTACATACAGTTTTGTATCAGTGTGTTACATACAGTAATGTATCAGTGTAATACATACAGTATTGTATCAGTGTGTTACATACAGTATTGGATCAGTGTGTTACATACAGTATTGTATAGTGTGTTACATACAGTAATGTATCAGTGTGTTACATACAGTAATGTATCAGTGTGTTACATACAGTATTGTATCAGTGTATTACATACAGTAAAGTATCAGTGTGTTACATACAGTAATGTGTCAGTGTGTTACATACAGTATTGTATCAGTGTGTTACATACAGTAATGTATCAGTGTGTTACATACAGTAAAGTATCAGTGTGTTACATACAGTAATGTATAAGTGTGTTAAATACAGTAATGTATCAGTGTGTTACATACAGTATTGTGTCAGTGTGTTACATACAGTAATGTATAAGTGTGTTACATACAGTAATGTATCAGTGTGTTACATGCAGTATTGTATCAGTGTGTTACATACAGTAATGTATCAGTGTGTTACATACAGTAATGTATCAGTGTGTTACATACAGTATTGTGTCAGTGTGTTACATACAGTATTGTATCAGTGTGTTACATACAGTAATGTATCAGTGTGTTACATACAGTAATGTATCAGTGTGTTACATACAGTAATGTGTCAGTGTGTTACATACAGTATTGTATAGTGTGTTACATACAGTATTGTATCAGTGTGTTACATACAGTATTGTATAGTGTGTTACATACAGTATTGTGTCGGTGTGTTACATACAGTATTGTGTCAGTGTGTTACATACAGTATTGTGTCAGTGTGTTACATACAGTATTGTATCAGTGTGTTACATACAGTATTGTATCAGTGTTACATACAGTAATATGTCAGTGTGTTACATACAGTATTGTGTCAGTGTGTTACATACAGTAATGTATCAGTGTGTTACATACAGTAATGTGTCAGTGTGTTACATACAGTAATATGTCAGTGTGTTACATACAGTATTGTGTCGGTGTGTTACATACAGTATTGTATCGGTGTGTTACATACAGTATTGTGTCGGTGTGTTACATACAGTATTGTATCAGTGTGTTACATGCAGTATTGTATCATTGTGTTACATACAGTAATGTATCAGTGTGTTACATACAGTAATGTATCAGTGTGTTACATACAGTATTGTATCAGTGTGTTACATACAGTAATGTATCAGTGTGTTACATACAGTAATGTATCAGTGTGTTACATACAGTAATGTATAAGTGTGTTAACTACAGTAATGTATCAGTGTGTTACATACAGTATTGTGTCAGTGTGTTACATACAGTAATGTATAAGTGTGTTACATACAGTAATGTATCAGTGTGTTACATACAGTAATGTATCAGTGTGTTACATACAGTAATGTATCAGTGTGTTACATACAGTATTGTATCAGTGTGTTACATACAGTAATGTGTCAGTGTGTTACATACAGTAATGTATCAGTGTGTTACATACAGTAATGTGTCAGTGTGTTACATACAGTAATGTATCAGTGTGTTACATACAGTAATGTGTCAGTGTGTTACATACAGTAATGTATCAGTGTGTTACATACAGTAATGTATCAGTGTGTTACATACAGTAATGTGTCAGTGTGTTACATACAGTAATGTATCAGTGTGTTACATACAGTAATGTGTCAGTGTGTTACATACAGTATTGTATCAGTGTGTTATATACAGTAATGTATCAGTGTGTTACATACAGTAATGTATCAGTTTGTTACATACAGTATTGTGTCAGTGTGTTACATACAGTATTGTATCAGTGTGTTACATACAGTAATGTATCAGTGTGTTACATACAGTAATGTATCAGTGTGTTACATACAGTAATTTATCAGTGTGTTACATACAGTAATGTATCAGTGTGTTACATACAGTAATGTATCAGTGTGTTACATACAGTAATGTATCAGTGTGTTACATACAGTATTGTATCAGTGTGTTACATACAGTAATGTATCAGTGTGTTACATACAGTATTGTGTCAGTGTGTTACTTACAGTATTGTGTCAGTGTGTTACATACAGTAATCTATCAGTGTGTTACATACAGTAATGTATCAGTGTGTTACATACAGTAATGTATCAGTGTGTTACATACAGTATTGTGTCAGTGTGTTACATACAGTATTGTATCAGTGTGTTACATACAGTAATGTATCAGTGTGTTACATACAGTAATGTATCAGTGTGTTACATACAGTAATGTGTCAGTGTGTTACATACAGTAATGTATCAGTGTGTTACATACAGTAATGTATCAGTGTGTTACATACAGTAATGTATCAGTGTGTTACATACAGTAATGTATCAGTGTGTTACATACAGTAATGTATCAGTGTGTTACATACAGTAATGTGTCAGTGTGTTACATACAGTAATGTATCAGTGTGTTACATACAGTAATGTATCAGTGTGTTACATACAGTAATGTATCAGTGTGTTACATACAGTAATGTATCAGTGTGTTACATACAGTAATGTATCAGTGTGTTACATACAGTAATGTATCAGTGTGTTACATACAGTAATGTATCAGTGTGTTACATACAGTAATGTATCAGTGTGTTACATACAGTATTGTATCAGTGTGTTACATACAGTATTGTATCAGTGTGTTACATACAGTAATGTATCAGTGTGTTACATACAGTATTGTATCAGTGTGTTACATACAGTATTGTATCAGTGTGTTACATACAGTATTGTATAGTGTGTTACATACAGTAATGTATCAGTGTGTTACATACAGTAATGTATCAGTGTGTTACATACAGTATTGTATCAGTGTATTACATACAGTAAAGTATCAGTGTGTTACATACAGTAATGTGTCAGTGTGTTACATACAGTATTGTATCAGTGTGTTACATACAGTAATGTATCAGTGTGTTACATACAGTAAAGTATCAGTGTGTTACATACAGTAATGTATAAGTGTGTTACATACAGTATGTATCAGTGTGTTACATACAGTAATGTGTCAGTGTGTTACATACAGTAATGTATCAGTGTGTTACATACAGTAATGTATCAGTGTGTTACATACAGTATTGTATCATGTGTGTTACATAAGTACTGTATCAGTGTGTTAATACAGTAATGTATCAGTGTGTTACATACAGTAATGTAGTCAGTGTGTTAATACAGAATGTATCAGTGTGTTACATACAGTAATGTATCAGTGTGTTACATACAGTAATGTATCAGTGTGTTACATACAGTAATGTGTCAGTGTGTTACATACAGTAATGTATCAGTGTGTTACATACAGTATTGTGTCAGTGTGTTACATACAGTATTGTATCAGTGTGTTACATACAGTATTGTATCAGTGTGTTACATACAGTAATGTATCAGTGTGTTACATACAGTATGTATCAGTGTGTTACATACAGTAATGTATCAGTGTGTTACATACAGTAATGTATCAGTGTGTACATACAGTAATGATCAGTGTGTTACATACAGTATGTAGTCAGTGTGTTACATACAGTAATGTATCAGTGTGTTACATACAGTATTGTATCAGTGTGTTACATACAGTAATGTGTCAGTGTGTTACATACAGTAATGTATCAGTATGTGTTACATACAGTATTGTATCAGGTGTGTTACATACAGTATTGTGTCAGGTGTGTTACATACAGTATTGTATCAGTGTGTTACATACAGTATTGTATCAGTGTGTTACATACAGTAATGTATCAGTGTGTTACATACAGTAATGTATCAGTGTGTTACATACAGTATTGTATCAGTGTGTTACATACAGTAATGTATCAGTGTGTTACATACAGTAATGTATCAGTGTGTTACATACAGTAATGTATCAGTGTGTTACATACAGTAATGTATCAGTGTGTTACATACAGTATGTGTCAGTGTGTTACATACAGTAATGTATCAGTGTGTTACATACAGTAATGTATCAGTGTGTTACATACAGTAATGTTCAGTGTGTTACATACAGTAATGTATCAGTGTGTTACATACAGTATTGTATCAGTGTGTTACATACAGTAATGTGTCAGTGTGTTACATACAGTAATGTATCAGTGTGTTACCTACAGTAATGTGTCAGTGTGTTACATACAGTAATGTATTCAGTGTGTTACAATACAGTAATGTGTCAGTGTGTTACATACAGTACTTGTATCAGTGTGTTACATACAGTAATGTATCAGTGTGTTACATACAGTAATGTGTCAGTGTGTTACATACAGTAATGTATCAGTGTGTTACATACAGTAATGTATCAGTGTGTTACATACAGTATTGTATCAGTGTGTTATATACAGTAATGTATCAGTGTGTTACATACAGTAATGTATCAGTTTGTTACATACAGTATTGTGTCAGTGTGTTACATACAGTATTGTATCAGTGTGTTACATACAGTAATGTATCAGTGTGTTACATACAGTAATGTATCAGTGTGTTACATACAGTAATGTATCAGTGTGTTACATACAGTAATGTATCAGTGTGTTACATACAGTAATGTATCAGTGTGTTACATACAGTAATGTTCAGTGTGTTACATACAGTATTGTATCAGTGTGTTACATACAGTAATGTATCAGTGTGTTACATACAGTATTGTGTCAGTGTGTTACATACAGTATTGTATCAGTGTGTTACATACAGTAATGTATCAGTGTGTTACATACAGTAATGTATCAGTGTGTTACATACAGTAATGTATCAGTGTGTTACATACAGTATTGTATCAGTGTGTTACATACAGTATTGTATCAGTGTGTTACATACAGTAATGTATCAGTGTGTTACATACAGTAATGTATCAGTGTGTTACATACAGTAATGTATCAGTGTGTTACATACAGTAATGTATCAGTGTGTTACATACAGTAATGTATCAGTGTGTTACATACAGTAATGTATCAGTGTGTTACATACAGTAATGTGTCAGTGTGTTACATACAGTAATGTATCAGTGTGTTACATACAGTAATGTGTCAGTGTGTTACATACAGTAATGTATCAGTGTGTTACTATACAGTAATGTATCAGTGTGTTACATACAGTAATGTATCAGTTTGTTACATACAGTATTGTAGTCAGTGTGTTACATACAGTATTGTATTAGTGTGTTACATACAGTAATGTATCAGTAGTGTTACATACAGTAATGTATCAGTGTGTTACATACAGTATTTTATCAGTGTGTTACATACAGTAATGTTCAGTGTGTTACATACAGTAATGTATCAGTGTGTTACATACAGTAATGTATCAGTGTGTTACATACAGTAATGTATCAGAGTGTTACATACAGTAATGTATCAGTGTGTTACATACAGTATTGTGTCAGTGTGTTACATACAGTAATGTGGTCAGTGTGTTACATAACAGTAATCTAATCAGTGTGTTTACATACAGTAATGTGTCAGTGTGTTACATACAGTAATGTATCAGTGTGTTACATACAGTAATGTGTCAGTGTGTTACATACAGTAATGTATCAGTGTGTTACATACAGTAATGTATTAGTGTGTTACATACAGTAATGTATTAGTGTTTTACATACAGTATTGTATCAGTGTGTTACATACAGTAATGTATCAATGTGTTACATACAGTAATGTATCAGTGTGTTACATACAGTAATGTATCAGTGTGTTACATACAGTATTGTATCAGTTTGTTACATACAGTAATGTGTCAGTGTGTTACATACAGTATTGTATCAGTGTGTTACATACAGTAATGTGTCAGTGTGTTACATACAGTAATGTATCAGTGTGTTACATACAATAATGTGTCAGTGTGTTACATACAGTAATGTGTCAGTGTGTTACATACAGTAATGTATCAGTGTGTTACATACAGTAATGTATCAGTGTGTTACATACAGTATTGTATCAGTGTGTTACATACAGTATTGTGTTGGTGTGTTACATACAGTATTGTATCAGTGTGTTACATACAATAATGTATCAGTGTGTTACATACAGTAATGTGTCAGTGTGTTACATACAGTATTGTATCAGTGTGTTACATACAGTAATGTATCAGTGTGTTACATACAGTAATGTATCAGTGTGTTACATACAGTAATGTATCAGTGTGTTACATACAGTAATGTATCAGTGTGTTACATACAGTAATGTGTCAGTGTGTTACATACAGTAATGTATCAGTGTGTTACATACAGTAATGTATCAGTGTGTTACATACAGTAATCTATCAGTGTGTTACATACAGTAATGTATCAGTGTGTTACATACAGTATTGTGTCAGTGTGTTACATACAGTAATGTATCAGTGTGTTACATACAGTAATGTATCAGTGTGTTACATACAGTATTGTATCAGTGTGTTACATACAGTAATGTGTCAGTGTGTTACATACAGTAATGTATCAGTGTGTTACATACAGTAATGTATCAGTGTGTTACATACAGTAATGTATCAGTGTGTTACATACAGTATTGTGTCAGTGTGTTACTTACAGTATTGTGTCAGTGTGTTACATACAGTAATGTATCAGTGTGTTACATACAGTATTGTATCAGTGTGTTACATACAGTAATGTATCAGTGTATTACATACAGTATTGTATCAGAGTGTTACATACAGTATTGTATCAGTGTGTTACATACAGTAATGTATCAGTGTATTACATACAGTATTGTGTCAGTGTGTTACATACAGTATTGTGTCAGTGTGTTACATACAGTATTGTATCAGTGTGTTACATACAGTAATGTGTCAGTGTGTTACATACAGTAATGTGTCAGTGTGTTACATACAGTAATGTATCAGTGTGTTACATACAGTAATGTATCAGTGTGTTACATACAGTATTGTATCAGTGTGTTACATACAGTATTGTATCAGAGTGTTACATACAGTTTTGTATCAGTGTGTTACATACAGTATTGTATCAGTGTGTTACATACAGTATTGTATCAGTGTGTTACATACAGTAATGTATAAGTGTGTTACATACAGTATTGTATCAGTGTGTTACATACAGTAATGTATCAGAGTGTTACATATAATAATGTATCAGTGTGTTACATATAATAATGTATCAGTGTGTTACATACAGTAATGTATAAGTGTGTTACATACAGTAATGTATAAGTGTGTTACATACAGTATTGTATCAGTGTGTTACATACAGTAATGTATCAGTGTGTTACATACAGTATTGTATCAGAGTGTTACATACAGTTTTGTATCAGTGTGTTACATACAGAATTGTATCAGTGTGTTAATACAGTATTGTATCAGTGTTTTACTTACAGTAATGTATCAGTGTGTTACATACAGTATTGTGTCAGTGTGTTACATACAGTAATGTATCAGTGTGTTACATACAGTATTGTGTCAGTTTGTTACATACAGTATTGTATCAGAGTGTTACATATAATAATGTATCAGTGTGTTACATATAATAATGTATCAGTGTGTTACATACAGTAATGTATAAGTGTGTTACATACAGTAATGTATAAGTGTGTTACATACAGTATTGTGTCAGTGTGTTACATACAGTATTGTATCAGAGTGTTACATATAATAATGTATCAGTGTGTTACATATAATAATGTATCAGTGTGTTACATACAGTAATGTATAAGTGTGTTACATACAGTAATGTATAAGTGTGTTACATACAGTATTGTATCAGTGTGTTACATACAGTAATGTATCAGAGTGCTACATATAATAATGTATCAGTGTGTTACATATAATAATGTATCAGTGTGTTACATACAGTAATTTATAAGTGTGTTACATACAGTAATGTCTAAGTGTGTTACATACAGTATTGTATCAGTGTGTTACATACAGTAATGTATCAGTGTGTTACATACAGTATTGTATCAGAGTGTTACATACAGTTTTGTATCAGTGTGTTACATACAGTAATGTATCAGTGTGTTACATACAGTATTGTATCAGTGTGTTACATACAGTATTGTATCAGTGTGTTACATACAGTATTGTATAGTGTGTTACATACAGTAATGTATCAGTGTGTTACATACAGTATTGTATCAGTGTGTTACATACAGTAATGTATCAGTGTGTTATATACAGTAATGTATCAGTGTGTTACATACAGTAATGTATAAGTGTGTTAAATACAGTAATGTATCAGTGTGTTACATACAGTATTGTGTCAGTGTGTTACATACAGTAATGTATAAGTGTGTTACATACAGTAATGTATCAGTGTGTTACATACAGTAATCTATCAGTGTGTTACATACAGTAATGTATCAGTGTGTTACATACAGTATTGTGTCATTGTGTTACATACAGTATTGTATCAGTGTGTTACATACAGTAATGTATCAGTGTGTTACATACAGTAATGTATCAGTGTGTTACATACAGTAATGTGTCAGTGTGTTACATACAGTAATGTATCAGTGTGTTACATACAGTAATGTATCAGTGTGTTACATACAGTAATGTATCAGTGTGTTACATACAGTAATGTATCAGTGTGTTACATACAGTAATGTATCATTGTGTTACATACAGTAATGTGTCAGTGTGTTACATACAGTAATGTATCATTGTGTTACATACAGTAATGTATCAGTGTGTTGCATACAGTAATGTGTCAGTGTGTTACATACAGTAATGTGTCAGTGTGTTACATACAGTAATGTGTCAGTGTGTTACATACAGTAATGTATCATTGTGTTACATACAGTAATGTATCATTGTGTTACATACAGTAATGTATCAGTGTGTTACATACAGTAATGTATCAGTGTGTTACATACAGTAATGTATCAGTGTGTTACATACAGTAATGTATCAGAGTGTTACATACAGTAATGTATTAGTGTGTTACATACAGTATTGTATCAGTGTGTTACATACAGTAATGTGTCAGTGTGTTACATACAGTATTGTATCAGTGTGTTACATACATAAGTAATTAAATGCCCTATCCTCCTGGCTTGCTGTAATAACTTACCAGTCATAAAACTGACTGACACATAACTTAACTTATAACTTAACTTTACCATAAATGACTTTGGTAATACATAACTTGAATAATGACACAAACACAGGGTGTGGGTATAAAGACCCGTAGGGTCCGCATTTATTATAGAACATAGGAACCGGCTGGAAGCAACTCAGCAAACCTTAAACCAGGTGGCGGCAATCTAGCTAGGAGAGTAAGTACCCCCCGCTAGGAAATTGGACCACGCCCGTGAATGCCTACACAAGCGGAGCTTAGCTGCACGCACAGACTTAGGGAGTTCTCGGCAACATCAAATGGGGGGAGGTGCCCCAGGCGCGCGCCTGCAGAGACTACCCTCCCCCTGGGCCAGCCGTCACTCTACCTCTAATGGCAAACCGGGGCGTGGTACAAACCGCCTAGCCAGGGTGTGATATTATAAAGCTCCAGACCAGTAGGACCAGGTGTGACTAGGCGCGTGTACATGCCACTACCTGGGGAGTCAAAAAATTAACGTCCTTGGGCTTAAGGAAGCGAGCCGCGTAGCCCTCGTCCTGCCTCAGACACCCTGCTGGTAAAAAACACCCTAGTGATGTCCAGCCTAAGTGATTGCCGCCTTACCAATGAAAGGGAGGGCGGGAGGGAAGCTGTGAAGACAAGCTGGAAAGAGGATTTGGGGCCTGTAGCTTGGCTTCTTAAAGGTGAGCCCTATCCCCACCCACACAAATGCAACATTGTTGCCACTTCACAGCAGCTCACTCCTAAGGGCCTTAATTCTTATGTTCGTTCTGGGCTATGCTGCCCTCCACTGTCTTAAGTAATTAAATGCCCTATCCTCCTGGCTTGCTGTAATAACTTACCAGTCATAAAACTGACTGACACATAACTTAACTTATAACTTAACTTTACTGTGGCAAACCTAGCCACTTCTGGACTATAACGTAAGAAAGGTTGTCTGTGACAGACCCTTCGGTCAGGACTGAAAGTGTTAACTTTATTTTCTAACCACAAGTGGCTGGCTCCAGCTACAATCTAATTAATGCTTAGCATTCTATTGTTTGATCACCCCCAGAGAGAAACGCCTAAGTGATAAGGAGAGTCAAGAGTGTCCTGTGGTTGAAGTGTTTAAGTAATATAATCCTATTGTATCATGTCAAGGGCGCTTCTCCCTTTTATCTAATGTACAACATTCTTTCCACCCCCATCTGGGGGGGGGGGGGGGTCAAAAACCTGTATAAATCTGTATGCTGCCTTCAAATAAAGTGTCATTCTGTTTAAAACCTGAAAACTGGCTGGGTTGTGAACGGCTGATTCCCTATGCAGGACATTGTTCCCTGGTGTTAACCCTTGGTATCCGGTTGGTACCGTTACAATTGGTGGCAAGCGACGGAATGAACCTTATCGCCCAGAAGAGCAACTACACAAGCCAGTAACCTCAGGAAGAGGGGGATTACTACAATACTGACTAAGATGGAAGGAGTACCAGGGACCGAAGTGAATGGAGATGGATTATTCTAAGCTAAAGAGACAAACGTAAAAGGAACTGCTAGAAGCCAGGGGAAAGATAGGCAGCAGCAAACCCAAGGCTATATAGCTCGCAGCGCTACGCCTCCAGCAGCCATGGAGGAGACCCTATACCAGAGGGAAATGAGGACCAGGCTGGAATTTTTACCCCAACCTGTACCACGGGATATGCTATCCGTGGTAATGGCAGATGTGCAGGAGTACGTGATGGCACACAGTCCGCGGAATGCATCCTCCCGAGCAGAATCCATTTTGGACGCACTCAGCAACCCAGTAAGACCCAAAATCCCATACCATGCATTTAAAATGTTTTGTGAGGAGAAGGATGAGATTGATGGGTATTTACAGGATTTTGAGAGACTGTGCGAGTTACATGATTTGGAGCAGTCCGTATGGGTGCCGGTGCTAGCAGGCAAGCTAGCCGGTAGGGCAGCGGAAGCGTATCGCGCTGTACCCAGGGAGGACAGCAAGGATTACGCTAAAGTGAAGAGAGCGATCTTGGAAAGATATGCCATTACCTCAGAGGCATACCGGCGCAAGTTTAGAGGCCTGCGCAAGCCAGAAAGAGATTCCCATGCAGAGTGGGCCCACAAGCTGGATCAAGCATCTCAGGGGTGGATACAGGCCAGCCAAGCTACCACCATGGAAGAATTGCGACAACTGATGCTGTTGGAGCAATTCTTTAACGGCTTGTCCCCAGAAGCCCAAGAATGGGTGAGAGATCGAAAACCCCTCACCTTAACCGAAGCAGCCAGATTAGCAGACCAGCATTTTGATGCCAGGAGGCACCATGGACTACAGCCTAACAACGGACGGGCTAATATACAATGCCACACCTGCAAGCAGTGGGGACATATGGCACGTGAGTGCACCCAAAATCGGAGCAGACAAGCTTGGAACCAGGTCAGACAGAACCTGGCCCCAAGGGCGGCTGCTCACCATTACCAAACGGAGCCAGCCGCTCATGAGGTGTTGAGCACCCAAGCCGAGGAACCCCTGGGAATTCTGCATGAGGTGATGTCGGTCCGGGGACTTCGGGATTCGGGAGCTACTTTAACCCTGATAGCTCCCCATTTGGTGCCGGATACAGCACCCACTGGCGGATCCGTGGCAGTACGAGGGGCAGGGGGAGCAGTATACCGATTGCCCACTGCTAGAGTGGAGTACAGACCCCCAGTCACCCCAGCAGCTGCCAGTTACCAACCCCCGGCGCACCGCTATACCACACGGCCTCCGGCCACGAACTACCCTCAGAGAGCCCGGTTCAATTCGCGGGGCTACTCACAACCTATTCGGTGCTTTGGATGTAAGCAACTAGGGCACAAAAGACCAGAGTGTCCCCTAAACGCAGTGAATCAAGCACAGTCCTGGAGAAGACCCGCTGGCGGAATCCCACATAATCCTCAGCCTGTGGCCCGCTACGTAGAGGCGCCAGAATGCTGGGGCAGCCTACATGAAGCAGACCCCGTGCAAGCTGCCCACCGGAATAACCGGCAACGGGTTAAAGTGAATGGGAAGGAGGTCAGTTGTCTACGGGATACTGGTGCTACCATGACCTTGCTTCAAGAGAACTTGGTGCCTGAGAAACAGCACACTGGAGACACTGTGGCTGTGAGGGTAGCAGGGGGCACTGTGTTCCGCCTACCTGTTGCCAGGGTACATTTGGATTGGGGAGTGGGCGCTAGACTTGTGAATGTGGGGGTCAAGAAGGACTTACCTGCTGATGTTCTCCTTGGAAATGACTTGGCCCCCCTTGTTTCTGCCTATGCTCCCATGGATCCCGCTAATGTTAACCCTGTGACTACCCAAGCCCAGTCCCTCCGGGAAGAGACGCTTCCATGTTTGGGGTGGGGGCAGTACTGAGCCAAGTTGGAGCAGATGGCGGAGAACACCCCGTAGCTTACTTGAGCCGAAAGTTGTTGCCCCGGACATCCCCAAGCCGATCCGTTGGGATCAGACTGTGTATGCCGGCTTGGTTCTGGGGGAGCATTGTGGCAAACCTAGCCACTTCTGGACTATAACGTAAGAAAGGTTGTCTGTGACAGACCCTTCGGTCAGGACTGAAAGTGTTAACTTTATTTTCTAACCACAAGTGGCTGGCTCCAGCTACAATCTAATTAATGCTTAGCATTCTATTGTTTGATCACCCCCAGAGAGAAACGCCTAAGTGATAAGGAGAGTCAAGAGTGTCCTGTGGTTGAAGTGTTTAAGTAATATAATCCTATTGTATCATGTCAAGGGCGCTTCTCCCTTTTATCTAATGTACAACATTCTTTCCACCCCCATCTGGGGGGGGGGGGGGTCAAAAACCTGTATAAATCTGTATGCTGCCTTCAAATAAAGTGTCATTCTGTTTAAAACCTGAAAACTGGCTGGGTTGTGAACGGCTGATTCCCTATGCAGGACATTGTTCCCTGGTGTTAACCCTTGGTATCCGGTTGGTACCGTTACATTTACCATAAATGACTTTGGTAATACATAACTTGAATAATGACACAAACACAGGGTGTGGGTATAAAGACCCGTAGGGTCCGCATTTATTATAGAACATAGGAACCGGCTGGAAGCAACTCAGCAAACCTTAAACCAGGTGGCGGCAATCTAGCTAGGAGAGTAAGTACCCCCCGCTAGGAAATTGGACCACGCCCGTGAATGCCTACACAAGCGGAGCTTAGCTGCACGCACAGACTTAGGGAGTTCTCGGCAACATCAAATGGGGGGAGGTGCCCCAGGCGCGCGCCTGCAGAGACTACCCTCCCCCTGGGCCAGCCGTCACTCTACCTCTAATGGCAAACCGGGGCGTGGTACAAACCGCCACAAGAGATAGACCACAGGCACAGCTCTTGCCGCCACCCACATAATAATAATAATGTACAATAATGTAATAATATAGCACGCCTCAAATTACCCAGGAACAGGTCGATGCCCCTCTCAGGGAGGTGCACCCCATCCCTCCTGTAGAGGCTTCTCCCAGCCGTTGTGATGTTCCCATGTTCCACAACAAACCCTACTGAATGCGCTAGGACAAAATCCTAACCTCCCTGTTCAGTTTCTTTCTGACCTGAAAGGCCACCCTGTGGGCTGCACATGGCACCACTCAATTCTGGGGATGCTATTGGCCACCCTGTCTTAACATTGGGATCCATGTCTGGAAAGTGTACAAATCAGACTGAATCACCCCACTGAGCAGTTTGCACGGCAGGAGCCCCATATCACTACCACGTGCGTGAATGATCATAACTTGGGGTTTGTCCCACCTGTGCAATGCCCCGTGCAGCAACCCAGGCAGATCCTGCAAACTCAAACCCCTACGACCTAGCCACCTAACAGTGACCCAATGGGGGGGGGAACCAGTTGTTGCCCGTCAGGGCTCGCGACCGCTCTCAGCTCCGGCCAGTGAATGTAGGAGTGACCCGTGATCAGCAGTCTCAGTGGACCATCTCTTGGCCCTGTAAAGAAACAACAGTTAACTGGGAACATCGCAACATGAGAAAACAAACATTCATATTGTTAATGGCCTAACATACAACATGTATCTCTTAGACCTCCATCTCCCCAACGCCCTAATGTGGTCGGCAGACCAACACAAACCCGCGGCAGCGGTAGACGCTCCAACCCTGAAGGAGTGGGGGCAATGACCCTTGGGTCAAGGCCCGCTTTCCATGCTGCCCAGCTCAGGCCTCTCCTGCATTGAAATCTGGTCAACAAGGAACCGTCCTCGTGAACCAGAAATTGTAATGGACCCTCCGGATCGCGTCCATATAGGTCCTAAGCAACCTGACTGGGCAACAAAATGAGCCCACGTGGCGGGTTAAGACGTCTACCTCCTTTCCCTTCTTGGTCTGTCTTTGATCTGGAGAGGAAAATTAGATCAGATAACTCGTCGTTCTTGACATGAGGAGGCCTACAGACCCCTGGGCTTGAACCACCCTAAGTGCCCCGTGAAAAAACCAGCCCAAAGGCAGTGGAGAACGGGTACCCTTGTCGGCATGAGAACCCACCACAGGCACGGTTTGACACAGGAACCAATCTCTTGATGGTAACGGGCACCCTAACATCCCTTGTTCTGGACACCATACGCCCCCCAGTCCCTCAACACCTGCCCGACCAGGAAGGTTCTTGAAGAGCCGAGAGGCCATAAATTTACAGAAGAAGGACACGGCAGTCAGCCGAGATCCGACTTACCCTCTAGAAAAACCCCATTACCTTTAAGCTCGTTGATCCGTCCCTAAAGACCCCATTGGACAACACCTCAAGATGGCCGGCTCGTCCTATCACAGAAGGTGATCTATTTAGACCAATGCTTCACCTAAGCGGTCCAAGTAGAGAGGGCCAGCGAAGAACGGATCATGGCAATCAAAGATCACCCACCGGCGCTACCTGCCATAAATAATAGGAACAAACGACTCCGTTAATGTCCGCTTGAGGAGCCAACGCATAGAATGCTTTCCGTTGAAACGAAAGAGCGCATCAGCAATTCTATTCTGTACACCGGGTGCAGACACTTCACTGTACACCGGGTGCAGACACTTCAGCACCAGCATGCGAGGGTACTGCACTACCGCGGGAGATCCCCACGAGAGCATGTTAACAGCAACATGACGCTCTTGTTATCCATCCAGAACACGACCTCCTGATCCCTTAGCTGCTCACGCTAAACCTCAAAGGCAATAATAATGGGGGGGGGCTCTAACAGGCTAAACTTCTTAACAAGCCCCTCAGAACCCATGACCGAGGCCATGGGACGGCACCCCAGTGACCGGACAAGAAGGACCCCCACCCGTGAGACCCTGCCGCATCAGTAAACAACTGAATTACCATGTTGGAAGGAACAAACTTCGACCATGAGCAGATCTCATTAAAAATGGTTCCAGAATTGTCCCCATACTGCCAAGTCATCGACATTTCTGCCATTACACAAAACTCACCCGCTTGTGACCGCTCGCCGCACGACGCCCTCTGAGCCGCCGAAGAAAATTTCTGCTTATAGGAATAATCCTACCGGCGAAATTCAGAAGAACCAACATGGTCTGGAGATCCTTCATGGAACCAACAAAGGACCCGATTTCTCGAACCTTACCAACCATGCGGGAAAACATATCTTGTAGCAAATGACACTGCATTAACGAAGAGTCAATCTTGATACCCAAAAAGGTAAGGCACGTGCAAAGGCACTGGGCCTTACCCTCCGCCAGAGGGACACCCATTCTGGCCAGCAAAAATTGAATCACTTTCATCAGGAAAGCACACACAGCGTATCCAGCATATCCAAACAGCAGGACATCGTCCAGGCAATGTGCCAGCCATCAAAACAGCAATCACTGAGATGGCCCAGTGCAAGAAGCTCTGAAGGCTTCAAAATGAGCACATGATATAGAACAGCTCATAGGCAAGCTTTTGTCCACGAAATACCTGCCCTCACGGCAACATCCCAGGGTGTAAGGAGGAGGGATGAATGGGAAGCATCCGAAATGCTGATACCACATCCAGGTTTGCCCTCCATACCAGTGATAACGCGTCATCAAAGGACTGGTAATAAACCGAACTGGCTCAGGGGAAATAGCGTTGCTGCCCGACCTTCCTCTAGGGAAGGTAAGGTGCTGGATGAGCCGGGACTTACCCGGCTCCTTCTTAGGAACAACCCCAAGAGGAGAGAGGAACCAATCCTCGAATCGTAATCTCCACAAATGAGCCAGCCCTGCGGCCCACAGCAATCTCCTTGTCCCTCTTTTTCCTCGCAACGCTAGGAAATTTGTATGCCGATTTCGTAAACCCTATACCGCGAAGCTGAAGGGGATAATGAATCCCTGACGGAGGCCGCCGCCTAGCAAGGCAGCTGTGGCAAACCTAGCCACTTCTGGACTATAACGTAAGAAAGGTTGTCTGTGACAGACCCTTCGGTCAGGACTGAAAGTGTTAACTTTATTTTCTAACCACAAGTGGCTGGCTCCAGCTACAATCTAATTAATGCTTAGCATTCTATTGTTTGATCACCCCCAGAGAGAAACGCCTAAGTGATAAGGAGAGTCAAGAGTGTCCTGTGGTTGAAGTGTTTAAGTAATATAATCCTATTGTATCATGTCAAGGGCGCTTCTCCCTTTTATCTAATGTACAACATTCTTTCCACCCCCATCTGGGGGGGGGGGGTCAAAAACCTGTATAAATCTGTATGCTGCCTTCAAATAAAGTGTTATTCTGTTTAAAACCTGAAAACTGGCTGGGTTGTGAACTGCTGATTCCCTATGCAGGACATTGTTCCCTGGTGTTAACCCTTGGTATCCGGTTGGTACCGTTACAATTGGTGGCAAGCGACGGAATGAACCTTATCGCCCAGAAGAGCAACTACACAAGCCAGTAACCTCAGGAAGAGGGGGATTACTACAATGCTGACTAAGATGGAAGGAGTACCAGGGACCGAAGTGAATGGAGATGGATTATTCTAAGCTAAAGAGACAAACGTAAAAGGAACTGCTAGAAGCCAGGGGAAAGATAGGCAGCAGCAAACCCAAGGCTATATTAATTGCTGAGCTGATGGAGGGAGACAGAGCTCGCAGCGCTACGCCTCCAGCAGCCATGGAGGAGACCCTATACCAGAGGGAAATGAGGACCAGGCTGGAATTTTTACCCCAACCTGTACCACGGGATATGCTATCCGTGGTAATGGCAGATGTGCAGGAGTACGTGATGGCACACAGTCCGCGGAATGCATCCTCCCGAGCAGAATCCATTTTGGACGCACTCAGCAACCCAGTAAGACCCAAAATCCCATACCATGCATTTAAAATGTTTTGTGAGGAGAAGGATGAGATTGATGGGTATTTACAGGATTTTGAGAGACTGTGCGAGTTACATGATTTGGAGCAGTCCGTATGGGTGCCGGTGCTAGCAGGCAAGCTAGCCGGTAGGGCAGCGGAAGCGTATCGCGCTGTACCCAGGGAGGACAGCAAGGATTACGCTAAAGTGAAGAGAGCGATCTTGGAAAGATATGCCATTACCTCAGAGGCATACCGGCGCAAGTTTAGAGGCCTGCGCAAGCCAGAAAGAGATTCCCATGCAGAGTGGGCCCACAAGCTGGATCAAGCATCTCAGGGGTGGATACAGGCCAGCCAAGCTACCACCATGGAAGAATTGCGACAACTGATGCTGTTGGAGCAATTCTTTAACGGCTTGTCCCCAGAAGCCCAAGAATGGGTGAGAGATCGAAAACCCCTCACCTTAACCGAAGCAGCCAGATTAGCAGACCAGCATTTTGATGCCAGGAGGCACCATGGACTACAGCCTAACAACGGACGGGCTAATATACAATGCCACACCTGCAAGCAGTGGGGACAAATGGCACGTGAGTGCACCCAAAATCGGAGCAGACAAGCTTGGAACCAGGTCAGACAGAACCTGGCCCCAAGGGCGGCTGCTCACCATTACCAAACGGAGCCAGCCGCTCATGAGGTGTTGAGCACCCAAGCCGAGGAACCCCTGGGAATTCTGCATGAGGTGATGTCGGTCCAGGGACTTCGGGATTCGGGAGCTACTTTAACCCTGATAGCTCCCCATTTGGTGCCGGATACAGCACCCACTGGCGGATCCGTGGCAGTACGAGGGGCAGGGGGAGCAGTATACCGATTGCCCACTGCTAGAGTGGAGTACAGACCCCCAGTCACCCCAGCAGCTGCCAGTTACCAACCCCCGGCGCACCGCTATACCACACGGCCTCCGGCCACGAACTACCCTCAGAGAGCCCGGTTCAATTCACGGGGCTACTCACAACCTATTCGGTGCTTTGGATGTAAGCAACTAGGGCACAAAAGACCAGAGTGTCCCCTAAATGCAGCGAATCAAGCACAGTCCTGGAGAAGACCCGCTGGCGGAATCCCACATAATCCTCAGCCTGTGGCCCGCTACGTAGAGGCGCCAGAATGCTGGGGCAGCCTACATGAAGCAGACCCCGTGCAAGCTGCCCACCGGAATAACCGGCAACGGGTTAAAGTGAATGGGAAGGAGGTCAGTTGTCTACGGGATACTGGTGCTACCATGACCTTGCTTCAAGAGAACTTGGTGCCTGAGAAACAGCACACTGGAGACACTGTGGCTGTGAGGGTAGCAGGGGGCACTGTGTTCCGCCTACCTGTTGCCAGGGTACATTTGGATTGGGGAGTGGGCGCTAGACTTGTGAATGTGGGGGTCAAGAAGGACTTACCTGCTGATGTTCTCCTTGGAAATGACTTGGCCCCCCTTGTTTCTGCCTATGCTCCCATGGATCCCGCTAATGTTAACCCTGTGACTACCCAAGCCCAGTCCCTCCGGGAAGAGACGCTTCCATGTTTGGGGTGGGGGCAGTACTGAGCCAAGTTGGAGCAGATGGCGGAGAACACCCCGTAGCTTACTTGAGCTGAAAGTTGTTGCCCCGGACATCCCCAAGCCGATCCGTTGGGATCAGACTGTGTATGCCGGCTTGGTTCTGGGGGAGCATTGTGGCAAACCTAGCCACTTCTGGACTATAACGTAAGAAAGGTTGTCTGTGACAGACCCTTCGGTCAGGACTGAAAGTGTTAACTTTATTTTCTAACCACAAGTGGCTGGCTCCAGCTACAATCTAATTAATGCTTAGCATTCTATTGTTTGATCACCCCCAGAGAGAAACGCCTAAGTGATAAGGAGAGTCAAGAGTGTCCTGTGGTTGAAGTGTTTAAGTAATATAATCCTATTGTATCATGTCAAGGGCGCTTCTCCCTTTTATCTAATGTACAACATTCTTTCCACCCCCATCTGGGGGGGGGGGGTCAAAAACCTGTATAAATCTGTATGCTGCCTTCAAATAAAGTGTTATTCTGTTTAAAACCTGAAAACTGGCTGGGTTGTGAACTGCTGATTCCCTATGCAGGACATTGTTCCCTGGTGTTAACCCTTGGTATCCGGTTGGTACCGTTACAGCAGCCACCCTCCTATCCGAATTACGGCTACCAATTGCGGCTACCCTCAGTGGGGTGGCCACCCTTTCCGGCAGTGAAAGGTTTGAAACTGGAACTAGGCTGCTCTTGCGACCGGCCTGCATCGTGGGATCTGTTCCACTCCAACCGGAGTGGCCACCCCGCAGTGCTTACTCACGTGGCAAAACACACGCCGGCCCTTTGGGGCAGAGCTTATTCTGGAACTGCGCAGGAAATACCTGTGGAATGCTGCTGAGAGCGCTAAGGTGCGCAATTGCCCGGGGACCCAGCAGAGACCTGCCCGGGCAAAAAAGGCTTTTTCGGGCCCGAACTATGCCCCAAACCACAAATCTACGTCGCCAAATTCAGGAGGGGATTACCAACCATCTATCGCTGAACGCGACGCCATAATCCCGCTATGCCCGTTCCCGAAACCACTCGCAAGCGGTTTAGATGGCATCTTGATATTTGAGGATATTCAGAGCCCGATCGGGAAGTTTAGCGATTGTAACGGTACCAACCGGATACCAAGGGTTAACACCAGGGAACAATGTCCTGCATAGGGAATCAGCAGTTCACAACCCAGCCAGTTTTCAGGTTTTAAACAGAATAACACTTTATTTGAAGGCAGCATACAGATTTATACAGGTTTTTGACCCCCCCCCCCAGATGGGGGTTGAAAGAATGTTGTACATTAGATAAAAGGGAGAAGCGCCCTTGACATGATACAATAGGATTATATTACTTAAACACTTCAACCACAGGACACTCTTGACTCTCCTTATCACTTAGGCGTTTCTCTCTGGGGGTGATCAAACAATAGAATGCTAAGCATTAATTAGATTGTAGCTGGAGCCAGCCACTTGTGGTTAGAAAATAAAGTTAACACTTTCAGTCCTGACCGAAGGGTCTGTCACAGACAACCTTTCTTACGTTATAGTCCAGAAGTGGCTAGGTTTGCCACAATGCTCCCCCAGAACCAAGCCGGCATACACAGTCTGATCCCAACGGATCGGCTTGGGGATGTCCGGGGCAACAACTTTCGGCTCAAGTAAGCTACGGGGTGTTCTCCGCCATCTGCTCCAACTTGGCTCAGTACTGCCCCCACCCCAAACATGGAAGCGTCTCTTCCCGGAGGGACTGGGCTTGGGTAGTCACAGGGTTAACATTAGCGGGATCCATGGGAGCATAGGCAGAAACAAGGGGGGCCAAGTCATTTCCAAGGAGAACATCAGCAGGTAAGTCCTTCTTGACCCCCACATTCACAAGTCTAGCGCCCACTCCCCAATCCAAATGTACCCTGGCAACAGGTAGGCGGAACACAGTGCCCCCTGCTACCCTCACAGCCACAGTGTCTCCAGTGTGCTGTTTCTCAGGCACCAAGTTCTCTTGAAGCAAGGTCATGGTAGCACCAGTATCCCGTAGACAACTGACCTCCTTCCCATTCACTTTAACCCGTTGCCGGTTATTCCGGTGGGCAGCTTGCACGGGGTCTGCTTCATGTAGGCTGCCCCAGCATTCTGGCGCCTCTACGTAGCGGGCCACAGGCTGAGGATTATGTGGGATTCCGCCAGCGGGTCTTCTCCAGGACTGTGCTTGATTCGCTGCATTTAGGGGACACTCTGGTCTTTTGTGCCCTAGTTGCTTACATCCAAAGCACCGAATAGGTTGTGAGTAGCCCCGCGAATTGAACCGGGCTCTCTGAGGGTAGTTCGTGGCAGGAGGCCGTGTGGTATAGCGGTGCGCCGGGGGTTGGTAACTGGCAGCTGCTGGGGTGACTGGGGGTCTGTACTCCACTCTAGCAGTGGGCAATCGGTATACTGCTCCCCCTGCCCCTCGTACTGCCACGGATCCGCCAGTGGGTGCTGTATCCGGCACCAAATGGGGAGCTATCAGGGTTAAAGTAGCTCCCGAATCCCGAAGTCCCTGGACCGACATCACCTCATGCAGAATTCCCAGGGGTTCCTCGGCTTGGGTGCTCAACACCTCATGAGCGGCTGGCTCCGTTTGGTAATGGTGAGCAGCCGCCCTTGGGGCCAGGTTCTGTCTGACCTGGTTCCAAGCTTGTCTGCTCCGATTTTGGGTGCACTCACGTGCCATATGTCCCCACTGCTTGCAGGTGTGGCCTTGTATATTAGCCCGTCCGTTGTTAGGCTGTAGTCCATGGTGCCTCCTGGCATCAAAATGCTGGTCTGCTAATCTGGCTGCTTCGGTTAAGGTGAGGGGTTTTCGATCTCTCACCCATTCTTGGGCTTCTGGGGACAAGCCGTTAAAGAATTGCTCCAACAGCATCAGTTGTCGCAATTCTTCCATGGTGGTAGCTTGGCTGGCCTGTATCCACCCCTGAGATGCTTGATCCAGCTTGTGGGCCCACTCTGCATGGGAATCTCTTTCTGGCTTGCGCAGGCCTCTAAACTTGCGCCGGTATGCCTCTGAGGTAATGGCATATCTTTCCAAGATCGCTCTCTTCACTTTAGCGTAATCCTTGCTGTCCTCCCTGGGTACAGCGCGATACGCTTCCGCTGCCCTACCGGCTAGCTTGCCTGCTAGCACCGGCACCCATACGGACTGCTCCAAATCATGTAACTCGCACAGTCTCTCAAAATCCTGTAAATACCCATCAATCTCATCCTTCTCCTCACAAAACATTTTAAATGCATGGTATGGGATTTTGGGTCTTACTGGGTTGCTGAGTGCGTCCAAAATGGATTCTGCTCAGGAGGATGCATTCCGCGGACTGTGTGCCATCACGTACTCCTGCACATCTGCCATTACCACGGATAGCATATCCCGTGGTACAGGTTGGGGTAAAAATTCCAGCCTGGTCCTCATTTCCCTCTGGTATAGGGTCTCCTCCATGGCTGCTGGAGGCGTAGCGCTGCGAGCTCTGTCTCCCTCCATCAGCTCAGCAATTAATATAGCCTTGGGTTTGCTGCTGCCTATCTTTCCCCTGGCTTCTAGCAGTTCCTTTTACGTTTGTCTCTTTAGCTTAGAATAATCCATCTCCATTCACTTCGGTCCCTGGTACTCCTTCCATCTTAGTCAGTATTGTAGTAATCCCCCTCTTCCTGAGGTTACTGCTTGTGTAGTTGCTCTTCTGGGCGATAAGGTTCATTCCGTCGCTTGCCACCAATTGTAACGGTACCAACCGGATACCAAGGGTTAACACCAGGGAACAATGTCCTGCATAGGGAATCAGCAGTTCACAACCCAGCCAGTTTTCAGGTTTTAAACAGAATAACACTTTATTTGAAGGCAGCATACAGATTTATACAGGTTTTTGACCCCCCCCCCCAGATGGGGGTTGAAAGAATGTTGTACATTAGATAAAAGGGAGAAGCGCCCTTGACATGATACAATAGGATTATATTACTTAAACACTTCAACCACAGGACACTCTTGACTCTCCTTATCACTTAGGCGTTTCTCTCTGGGGGTGATCAAACAATAGAATGCTAAGCATTAATTAGATTGTAGCTGGAGCCAGCCACTTGTGGTTAGAAAATAAAGTTAACACTTTCAGTCCTGACCGAAGGGTCTGTCACAGACAACCTTTCTTACGTTATAGTCCAGAAGTGGCTAGGTTTGCCACAGCGATGTAACACCGCCATTTCTTCCTGGTGATAGACCTTGGCCGGAAGTTCAAACCTATGCCATATTTACCCTCTTGAATGCGTCTAACAAATTTGGACTTCAGATGCTCAAGAAGGCTTAATGAGGGCTGCTTGTGCTCGTCCCCATACATGGCCGTTGTAAGCCCATCTGTCGCCCCAGGGACAGCCACCCCCTGCTGCGCAGGAGGTGTCTGCAATGAACACAGGGTTCTAGTGAGAGAAACAAGGGGAGAGGGGGAGGACCCATGGCCTTACGCACCTTGACTTCCCACGTCATCAATTTTATACATTCCCTTCTGCTCTTTAGCCTCCGACCCCAGGGACCTATCACTCACTCAGACCCAAAATCATCCGAAGATGAACTAAAGCCCCTATGCCCGAAAGATAAAATGGTCTCACCAGTTCCAAGAGGGGCGCTGTACTCTTCCTTGCCACGAACACCTGAACTGTACTGCATCGGCACCCAAGCATTCTACACCACTTCTTGCGATTCCATGCTCTCCAGCTCCCAGGGGCGCTGCACGGCAAAGGATCCAAGGAGATTGAAGGTTACTCCCGGCTGTGCTCCTCCTTGGCCTGAAATGAGAAATGCAAGAGAGGAGTACCACGGGGAGAGGACAAGGACACCCCAGCCACAGTAGAATCTAGTCCCCCTCGCCCAGAACATTGCGCAATGTGCCACACACTGTTCCATACACTCAGACATGCCACTCTCTTGTGATGCAGACACTGCATTCGCCACTACACTTGACTAGAGAAGCCCTGTTCTGTGCTATCTCCATGCTGAGCAGAAACTAAGAGAAAAACATCTGGGCCCTTCCTGGCCGAAACGTTAATTGTTACCCCAAATGCATCCCACAGGGGGAGGGGGTACCCCAGGTGAACTCCTGCGTGCCCTATGTGATGGGCCTCTCATGCACCGCAACATGACACGGCGTAATTCCTGCTAGGCCTCAATTGACCGCTAACAGTCAGGCCTTGCGCCACTGACTGACTGCAAAGAAAAGGCTGACTATCTAAACAATCTGTTGATAAACCAAAGAAACCCCCAGTCAGGCCTGTGGCCTGCTCATAAATGCCCTTTCTCATCACCTGAACCACAGCCTCTGGCCTGCAAATTCTCCCATGCTTTCCACATCATACTCCCCAGGTATTGCAAGCAATTTATCTACCAGCGAGCGCAGAGCCCCTGAGCCTCGCTGCGCGCCCCCCACCAGCGGGCCTCGTCCCCCCCCCCAGGCACTCCTCTCTTACCTGGGACCCCGGAGGAGGAGACGATCCCACCCGCTTGGCTACCGGATCTCAAATGGCGGTTCCGGAAGTG